>NC_134489.1:51186564-51468228 GCF_040206685.1 Ascaphus truei | reverse complement strand
GGGGGAGAGAGGAGGGAAGGGGGGGGGGAGAGAGGAGGGAAGGGGGGGGAGAGAGGAGGGAAGGGGGGGGAGAGAGGAGGGAAGGGGGGGGGGAGAGAGGAGGGAAGGGGGGGAGAGAGAGGAGGGAAGGGGGGGGAGAGAGAGGAGGGAAGGGGGGGGAGAGAGAGGAGGGGAAGGGGGGAGAGAGAGGAGGGAAGGGGGGGAGAGAGAGGAGGGAAGGGGGGGAGAGAGAGGAGGGAAGGGGGGGAGAGAGAGGAGGGAAGGGGGGGAGGGAAGGGGGGGAGAGAGAGGAGGGAAGGGGGGAGAGAGAGGAGGAAGGGGGGGAGGGAAGGGGGGGAGAGAGAGGAGGAAGGGGGGAGAGAGAGGAGGGAAGGGGGGGGGAGAGAGGAGGGAAGGGGGGGGGAGAGAGGAGGGAAGGGGGGGGAGAGAGGAGGGAAGGGGGGGGGGAGAGAGGAGGGAAGGGGGGGGAGAGAGGAGGGAAGGGGGGGGAGAGAGGAGGGAAGGGGGGGGGAGAGAGGAGGGAAGGGGGGGGGAGAGAGGAGGGAAGGGGGGGGGAGAGAGGAGGGAAGGGGGGGGGAGAGAGGAGGGAAGGGGGGGGGAGAGAGGAGGGAAGGGGGGGGGAGAGAGGAGGGAAGGGGGGGGGGAGAGAGGAGGGAAGGGGGGGGGGAGAGAGGAGGGAAGGGGGAGAGAGAGGAGGGAAGGGGGGAGAGAGAGGAGGGAAGGGGGGAGAGAGGAGGGAAGGGGGGAGAGAGGGAAGGGGGGGGAGAGAGGAGGGAAGGGGGGGGAGAGAGGAGGGAAGGGGGGAGAGAGGAGGGAAGGGGGGGAGAGAGGAGGGAAGGGGGGGGAGAGAGGAGGGAAGGGGGGGGAGAGAGGAGGGAAGGGGGGGAGAGAGGAGGGAAGGGGGGGGGAGAGAGGAGGGAAGGGGGGGGGGAGAGAGGAGGGAAGGGGGGGGGGAGAGGAGGGAAGGGGGGGGGGAGAGGAGGGAAGGGGGGGGGGAGAGGAGGGAAGGGGGGGGGAGAGAGGATGGAAGGGTGGCGAGAGAGGAGGGAAGGGGAAGGGGAGGGAGAGAGAAAATGGAGAGACACACATCCAGCCAATGACACGCCCCCTCCGCTCCTGCTCTAAAATTATTGCAGGACAGCCGATGGCTCATGCTTGGAGAGCTGTGACGTCACCGCTCTCAAGGATGAGCGGCAGCGTGGCCGCAGCCAAGTATGCACCTAATGCTCTGGAACCAATATTTCAGAACACTGTAGCGAACGCCCACTACGTTGTGACCTCACAAAACCGCTCAACAACGAAGCGCACTCCCCACCAATCAGAGCACGCCTACGCTGACAGCTAGCCGAACCCACCAATGAACTCTCACGGGGGGCTGGTTCAGTGCTATCACTACCGAAACAGAAGCCAAGCTGTGTAGGACTCCAAGCTGACAGACGCGTGAGGACGGTGACTGAATTGGTGTATAGTTGTATTTCACTTGGCTAAACGACCATGATTCGCTTGGGAAGCTCCGTGGTGCTCAGAGAGCTGCTGCAGCCCAGGCTTCAGAAGCTACTGACCTCCGCCTTTACCGCTAGGGCTCTCCACACCAGGGGGGTAGATGGCGGAGACAAGGGATGGAGCATGACACCCGTTCGGATACAGCCCGCCTTGGCCAGGCGGCTCTGCACCAAGTCCGAGGGAGAGGTGAATGGCAGCGGGAAAAGCCCCCGAATGACAAGGACGCGGCGGCGGCAGCAGCACCTAAACCGCCTAACGAGGACAAGTGAGTTAGCGAGTCTTAATAACCCTGCCTTCCCGTAACGGTCTGTCGTTCCTCGGTGACGACATAGGTCTCGCGCCCTGAGCTGCACGTGACCGGGCACCCTACCCCAGCGTTTAAAGTGATGTGATGTGACGTTACTACGAGAGGGGCTTGAGCTCAAAGTCGTACCATTATCTCCCTTGGGGGGTGGGAAGCTGAATGTGAGCGCGGGCGTGGTGGGGATCCTATACCCAGTTACCTTTCCACCCTACACTTGTTGACAATTGGATGCGACCGACATTATTTTACTACTGGCGGAGGTGGATTGGTGTTAGAGCTAGTTCTCCTCGTTGGTGGTTGAAGGTTGTTCTTTATAATAGAAGGGTGGCCATAAAGGACATCAGCACCATCTAACAGGCTATATGTAAAAAAATAAATATCTGGCCTCTATGAATAATTCATGTATATATCTTCCATTGCACCAGCAGAGGCTCTCATATTGGCAACATTTACATAGATTTTTACAGATAACTAAATTCCCATAGAGCTTCTGGTAATACAGATTTATTACATTTAGAGCAGGGGCGACCAACTCCAGTCTTCAAATTCCACCCAACCGGGCAGGTGTTCAGGCTATCCCTGCTTCAGCACAGGTGGTTCCATTATTATGATTGAGGCTCCTGTGCTGAAGCAGGGATATGTTGAAAGCCTGACCTGTTGGCCCTTGAGTACTGGGGTTAACCAGCTCTGATTTAGAGGAAGCTATTTAGTGCTTTTAAATTGTTTCTGACGCCTTCAGAAGGGAAAACAGAGGAGGAGGACTAGATCAAATTGGATGAGATGACCCCACAGCTCTGCTTATTGTCATTGTCCGGTGCCCACGTAGGAGTGTGCAGCAGATATCGCTGTAGCAAAGGTGTTGATATCCTATTGTAAAACATCATTTTAGGAAGCGTGTTTATTAGGAATCCTATTGCACAAGCTTTCTAAATGTAGTATTTCATCACTCCTGAATGCTGATGTGTATATGGTGAAATGTATGTAATTACTAGGGTCCATATTATATATTTATTAAGAGGTGCTACATATTCGTGCCCATTCAAAAGAATGGACCATAAGGTCTCTTCTGGACGTGTATTAAGGAATAGTGTGCTGTTTAGTAATAACTTTATTTCATATAGCGGTTTTCTCCCATTGGGAGCAAAGCACTTTGCAATTACAGTATAGTGCGCGGTACGCACATAGGAATTTTACAGACGGTCCCTACCCAGATGAGCTTACAATCTATGTTTTTGGTGCCTGGACACAGGGAGATAGTGACTTGCCTAAGGCCTCGGCCATTCTTGGTGCGACCACGCACGTAGCGCAAACAAAAGGCTGTGCCTCTATGAGGCAGGTCATAGTGCGTGAACGCTGAGTAGAAAAAAAATAGATTTTGTTGTGTGATGGGCGGGTCACGTGAGCGGTTCACCTCCGTGACATCATGTCCATGTCTCCCCCTAGGCCACAAATCGCCTCTGCGACAGGTTTGCGTGATGTCACGCGCTCCGCGTGCACGCCTAGTCTAGCCTCAGCCTAAGGTTACATGGAGCTGACCCCAGGAATTGAATACGGTTCCCCTGAGTTAACCTCTGTGTAATTGTTTACAGAGTTAGTGTATTTACTCACTGAGCTGCATTTGGATCGAAGGCCCATTAGGTGCCGATGTGGGGAATTGCACCATGTGCCGGCATGAACCGTTGTTCACTTGAATGGCTGCTTTCGCTGGATTGGTGTGCAATACCCTGAATAGGCGCTTGGTACCCCTTAGTGCTCTAAAGCATGGTGCGCAAAGAGGCCTCTGTAAATTCCCTTACCTAGGCTTCGGGTGACGCGTCGCCATGGCAACTCAACGTCAAATGTCCCCACGGTGTCATTTGACGCTGGAGCCAAGATAGGGGGGGGGAGAGCAGGCAGGGGGGGTAGACTGAAAAGTTTCACACCCCTGTTCTAAAGCATTGATGTGTCTGCCAGGGTCCTTCATTTGCATTGGCATGGCAGCAGGTAATGGACTTATGAGCATCTCTTGCAACCGTTACTTTTCCCTTGGTACAAACATAATGCAACCTTCATCAGACGGATATGGTGTATGCTCAATGGCGGATTTCCTTTAAGGCCTGATAGGCCGGGACCTAGTGTGGCAAAATTTGGGGATGGCAAAAATGTCCGCCCCCATATACAGATGCCGCGCTCTCAGGCCTGATGGGAAGGCACTTACATGTGGCTTATACTGGACACCTAACAAGCTCCTATTGAACCCCCAAAATAACCACAACATATATATAAGCATATGAGTGTCACAGAGGAGTGCTACTGAGCATGGCAATATATATTTAAAACCAGAGACAGAACATAAAACACAGACAAAGCTCAGTTTTAGCACATCCAGTGAAACTCATACACGGTACAGTGCCTAAATATATATGTATAAATATCTATTAAGTAAAATGGTCTTTTAGTTTGAAATTTTTGGCTGCCACCCTTATTCTCCTTTGGAATCGCAGCATCAAATGATGCCGTGGTCATCACTGTGACGTCACACGGTATCTTATTGCCAGGGCCACGTGATGACGTCACGTTGCCATGGCAACGTGGTGCCGTGTGGTGTCACTGTGACAAAATGACGCAGCGATTCGGAAGGAGGAGGGAGGCGGCTGTCACATTTAAGTGCCTATGGGTGGCACTATGGGTGATCTTGAAATCTGCTGCTGTGTATGCTTTCAATTCATTCTGCTACAATACCAGATTGCAGATGACAAAAATGTGCTACCAGGCATTAAGCACTTTGGTGCTGGATTACAATGAAATTGTGCCATAAGGTCAACAAAGGCAATCACTCCCCAAATGATGTTAAAAATAATGTTAAAAGCGATACAGGAAAGCAAAGTATTCCCCCCCCCCCTCCCCACTTCCCTTCTTCCTTTTTATTTATTTATTTAATCTTCTTTTAGGACTTGCTATATACATTGAATCCTTGTGCAGAAAAATTATTTGCCATGTTTAAACCTTTTATTTAAAAATATAGAAGTACCGTGAGGCACATGAAAAGGTTTATCAAAAGTGAATCTAACAGAAATTAGATTTCCATAATTGACTCATGGGTGGCATAGGGACCTAGAATGTATTGTGTTGCAGTCCCCCCTGGCAGTGAAAAGGTTAATGTCTTCTTAATGAGATTACATGAGCTGTAATACCTCTGATACATTGTTCTAGTAGCCCAGATAAATTAATCTATTTGCCCTGGAAGTAGCCGCAATGTAATTTCTAGTTTGTTGCCAAATGCACTGTATGAGGGAAATGAGGGTTGTAGGTTTGTAAGTGGTACATTTCTTTTTTCTTTCATCTTAGCACAGGTGTAATATCAATTAGCACATTAGATTTAACCTCCGATGCACCATTAGCACTCACTGCCCTGGCGTCATCAAAGCACGATCTGCTGTATTGCGCCAGAATTGGCGATATCGGCTATTAAAATCAATGTCCTTTTATTTCCGATTCGGACGCAATACCACAGATTGTGATTTGATGAATCCGGGGCACTGATTAAAATGAAAGTTCATCTGTGCATCCTTCTAGCAACGGAGCCATATATCGAATCCAACAGGAAGTGATTCCTAGTAAGGCTGCACTTATAGAGCCGGCTACAGCGACGGCGCACAGCGTCAAACCAAGTAGATGTAATTCGTCACGTGCGCCTATAGTAGGCGCGACCGCGATGGCGTGACACAATGACCAAAGTAGCTGAAGTCAATAGATTTTGATATTTACCGCGACGGCCGCACCACGTGACTGCAATAAGCCAATCACATAGCCTCTGCCTGACGTCACTGCCGCTTACAGCCAGCGACATCGCAAACACTGAAAACAACTTTTGCGACGGGTGACGTCACCGGTCGCTTCGACGTCAATGTATCATGTACTATAAGCTCAACCTAAGAAGCATAAGGCTAAGGCCCCAGTCTCTCCACTGTAACGCGCGCCCGCGCTTTTGGCGGCACGTTCAGCCGATTCACCGGTCTGCAGCTCACTGCAGGAGGAAAGACCGGGGGGGGGCGTGGCGGAGGAGTGACAGTGCGCGGCCATGACGTCACCTGGCAGGTTCGCCCTCATTGGCTGAACCGCCGGGGGGCGTGCCTAATCGCTCGACGCGAGTCCTGCTCTCAATTCTATTGAGAGCAGGAGTAGCTCTCGCGCGAGCGCTGCGGCCCCACCTCGCAGCGGGCCCGGCGCTGTAGTAGGCAGCGGGGGCAAGGCCTAACCCTGACTCGCTGTCGTTACAAGAAGGTGGCATGCAGTGTGCATATTGAATCAAGAATAAGGATGTGAGAAATTCAGACATTTTTACTTCATCCTGTACTCCCATAATCCATTTCTTCTGCTAGAGGCTTGGGCCTCAATGTTTCATGCCTTTCTGACAGCAAAGGTCTTTGCTGCCTTCTCCTATAATGCGTTTCTTGTTTTTTTTTTTTTGTTTGTTTTCGCCTCTTCACCCAGGGTGGGTATAGGCGACTTCCACTGAAATTTGTCTCCATTGTTTACGGTCTTGGGCTAGAGTTATTAGGTGGTATAACCAGTTTCTGGCTTGTCTGACAGCAAAGAGTTAACAGATGATAACCTAATATAGATGGGCTACATTTTCAGTTAAAAAGAAAGTGATGAACCATGTCACAAATGGCACACCCGTGAGCATGTTACTTGTATATGCGACGAGTCCCTCAAATGAGTAATATCCCCGCTCAAGGTGTGTGTGTCTCTCTATCTCTGCCACGACCAAAGATATATCAAGATGTACATGCAGAGCCTCTGGTCTCTGTTTACTAAGAAATATATGTAATTAACACACACCTCTATTGTAGCAAGATGTGTATGAAAATGTAATCACTCGACGTGCAAAGTTTAATTAAAGCTCAAAGACAATACTTATTACATTAACTTTTGACTGTTTTCCTGGCCACAACCTTTGGCATTTTAAAGTTTATTTAAAGGATTTCTTATTTATTTTTTGCTGTCAGAAATGAGTTGTGACTCCATATTTCAATCCCCCACTTTCAAAACCAGGCATTGACCTTGGACAGCCTCCCCTCAAGACCAACACAGAATGCAGGCAGGGTGTGTGGCCTGGCCTGCCATCAAACAATACTGTACATGTATTTTTATGTTGTAACTTGGAACTCAAGTTAACTGTTCGTGTGCTAGTTTATTAAAATACAGAATATTTTTATGGTGTTATGACAAACCATGTCACTCCCTTCAAATTGCTTTTCTTAAACGCATTGGTCAGGAAAAGACAAGGGGACTTTAAAAGGCACATAGATAATAGTGTATGTCAGCACCACACTTCTAAAAAAGAGAGGCCTTGCCATTATATTTAATAAGTTGTTGCAAAGTAATATTTTCAATTGTTTAAGAGACCCTGAAAGCAGAGATATTTGATAGTGGAAGTACTAATATAATCTGTGAAATGCATGTTGGTAAGCGTATATGCACAAAATGCTCCAAACCATAGCTTCTCTGTGACTCTACCAAGTGTTGTAAAATTGCATGGAGCAAATATTATAGTAAAATTGCATGGAGCAAATATTATAGGAGGGAACTTCAACTTAATATAAGTTGGGTTTCTAGCAGAGCCTGTCTGAAACGGAAGAAGAAAAAAAACCAACCAAATTAAGTAAAATTCATAAAACAACATTTCGAATTGGTAGACCCATGGAGACGGCTACAAACTGTGGAAAATTTTAACTAGCCTTATAAAAGGGAACAAGAGGTCCAACCAAACTATCTAAATATTCTCAAAACTTAAAAATGAACAGGTAACAAAATTCAGAACAAATATGTAAGGAGTTTCAGGAATTTATTACAAAGAGTAGTACAAAATAGATCAAGAAGATCCAGTGAGAAGGGTAAACAATTTTTAGAACAAGCCGGGCTAACACAACTCTGTGTAGAATACTTTACTAAATGCTCCAGTTTCATAAGGGGAAATGCAAAAATTAATTAAAAATCTCAAACAAAGTGCCAGGCCTGGATAGTTTACTTTCTCAATATTACAATTTGTTTTTGTCAGAACAAATAAGTCTCTATCAGCTTTACATGATTTCATTTTAAAAGAGAACAAAACACCAAATAATTTAACACTGCAAGGATAATGTTGCTGAAACCAGATACAGATGTGACTTTGCCATCATCTTCTAGACCAGGGGTCATCAAACTCTTAGTCCAAAAGAGCCAAATATGAGTAGCACGGCGATTTTAGAATTTTTCAAAGAGCCATAAATATATTTTTACAAATACGGTTGATTAACCGTCATCACATCAGGCTGCCCCCCCCTACCCCCCTCAGGGCCGCCAACAGAAACCATGGGGCCCGGGACAAATGAAAGGAGCAGGCCCCCCCCCGAACCCATAGTGTACCCCCCCCCGAACCCATAGCGCACCTACCACGAAAAAATATCTTTTAGCTCGCAACTTTTACTTAACTGTTTTCTTATTGTGATACAGAAAAAAAATTACAATGCAACCTATTTATTTTTATATTTTCAACAAAAGACATGTGACTGCCTGCCTGGGTGGCTGAGTGGGTGGGTGGATGACTCAGTGGGTGAATGACAGTTGGGTGAATGACGGTGGGTGGGTGAATGATGGTTGTTTGATGGTGGGTGGGTGGGTGAATGACAGTGGGTGGGTGAATGACGGTGGGTGAATGACAGTAGGTGGGTGGGTGAATGACGGTGGGTGGGTGGGAGACAGTGACTGGGTGGGAGACAGTGACTTGGTGGGAGACAGTGGGTGGGTGGGAGACAGTGACTGGGTGGGAGGGTGACAGTGACTGGGTGGGTGGGTGACAGTGACTGGGTGGGTGACAGTGACTGGGTGGGTGACAGTGACTTGGTGGGTGGGAGACAGTGACTGACAGTGACTGGGTGGGTGGGAGACAGATTGGGTGACAGTGACTGGGTGGGTGGGAGACAGTGACTGACAGTGACAGTGACTGGGTGGGTGGGAGACAGTGACTGACAGTGACAGTGACTGGGTGGGTGGGAGACAGACTGGGTGACAGTGACTGGGTGGGAGACAGACTGGGTGACAGTGACTGGGTGGTGGGTGACAGTGACCGGGTGGGTGCAAGTTGACGCCGGACTCTTTTCCCCTCCTGCCCCCCGATATCCCTGCGGCAGCTGCCCGGGAGGGGAGGTGGGCACGGGAGGTGCGCTCGGGGGGGGGGGGGTACGGGAGGTGGGCTCGGGGGGAGCGCGAGAAGCTGGCCGCAGGGGGAAGCAGGCCGCAGGATTACCTGGTACTTCCCCATCCGTCCCACGTTGGGAGCGGGGGTGGGGAGGGGCCGCAGCAAGAAGAGCTGGTACTTCCCCCTCCGTCCCACGTTGGGAGCGGGGGGAGGGGCCGCCGCAGGAAGAGCTTGTACTTCCCCCTCCGTCCCACGTTTGGGGACCTGCGCATGCGCGCGCCGGGACCGCAGGGGAATCGCCGCCATCAAAACCAGATGCCAACTACAGGGAAGGGTCCTTGAACATGCGGATCCATAAGAAACAAATTGTATAGACTAATTGAAAGACATGTGAATGAATGGCAACAGCATAGTACTCCAAATCATTCCCCAGGTATCAGAGGTGACTGCGATATATACAAATACTGTACAGTATGTATGTATCTCTATCAAAAGGAGCTCTCCTGAGCATGGCCAAATGTATACAACAAAAGAGAGAAAAGCCCAATGCTATATCTCTATCTGTTCTTTGGGGATTATTACTATTATAGGCTAAATATAGTTTTTTTCATAGATAATAGACCTTTTTGTACAGTTATATCGAATTTAAATTAAAATGGTAAATACATTAAATCACCTCTATAAACACTTACACTAAGCTATCTATATCCACACACTGTTGCCCCCTCACACACACACACACACACACACACACACACACACACACACACCAGCTACACACACACTTACTGCTGCTACACAAACTGGAGCTACATCCAAACTCTGCTGCTACACACACATACAACACAATAGCACCAGACACAGAAGTTGCTGCTACACACAAACACTGCAGCTACACACACACACTCTGCAGCAGCCACACACACACAAACTCTGCAGCAGACAGACACACACACACAAACTCTGCAGCAGACAGACAGGCACACACACACTAAATAGATAGACACTGCAGCTACAAACAAACACTGCAGACAGAAATTTACTTTGCAGCTCAAAATACACGTTCTCCCTCCTCTCACTGTGTCCATGGAGCTCTGTTAACGGAGGGAGGGGGAGAGTCACTACCTGGTTCCTGCCTCCTGACCAATCCCCTGCCCTGTCTCAGAGCTGTTCCTGCCTCCTGACCAATCCCCTGCCCTGTCTCAGAGCTGTTCTGACAAAAGAAAAAGCTGATTTGCTAGAAAAAAAACATTTTGCAAGCTGCCAAAAATTCCGGGCATTACTGAATGAATAATGCCTGGAATTTTAACCAATCAGAGAGCAGGGATTTCAATAATGTCTGGAATTTTACAGCTTTAGCCTATAATATATAGTAAATGTCATGTACATGATGTAATGTCCAAGACCAGTGAAATACTATATCTAGGTCTACGTATGCAAAAGCGCGAACGTGCACTCCAAAACTATCAAAAAAGGTGCAGTTTAATACTCAACGTTCGGCTCTCGCGGGAGCCTTTTTCAAGAGAGAGATCTATCTATATCTCATGATAACCTTAAGCGCTAATTTGATCAGAAGATACCTCATAGACACTGACATTAAAGCACCATAAACTTCATAATCCCTTTTGGATTCTAAGTTTGTAGCCAGTTGCTCACAGCCATGATGGAGAGTTGGTTTTCATGTCCTCTTATTTTTTTTTTTTGGTTTCTTTGTTTTCTTTTGGTTTATACATGAATTGCGTTTCTGACACACACATTAATGTAAAGCTGCAAATCTGTACATCACTAAGAAAGTTGGACTTTTGCTTTAAATGTAATCAGTTGGCTTTGTCATTTTCTAATCTAAAGCAGTTAAAGGTGTGATAACACTGTATGGTATTTTTCATGGGCCTTTAGATAATGTTTATGAAAAGGTAGAACTCCTCAATGTTACTGGTTTTACAGACGTTTGCAAAAATTGAAGTGACTACCATGATTTTTGTGTCCCATGAAATCTAAATGGTTTTTAGAAGTCCTCTGAAATTATCAGATATTTAAATTCTTATTCTATACTGTCCAATGCGGACGTTCGTATTACCTAGAATTATTACTGTGCTATTATTTATTTTTATGAGTTTTGAATAATAATGACATGTATACATATAAATCAGAACCTTTCCCAATGAAAAAGTAAAGGCAATTTGTTTTTCATTATAAAAATAAATAAATAGGAAGAGCAAGTAGGGATTGCACCTTTATTAGTAGAATAATTTTGTGAGTCTTCTCCATACAAAATAAAGCCAATTATGTGTAAACATTGGGGATTTGTCTTTGGTCAGACACCTAATTTCCCCTGCTTTCATTCATATGTCACATTGGAGAGGTGTTGAATTTCACTCTGTCTGATGATGCTGCTCATTAGGAGCCAGAGAAATTAATTGGTTTCTATTTTAACCAGAAGGCCTCTGATGCTCGTTTGCACTTCTTACATTCCCCCATTGTACAATCAAATGTTGTGTTCTGCCATTTCAGTGCCAATGTAAAATGTTGGTCTATTCATTTCACAAATCAAAATATTTCTTATCCTCATAGAGATATTGCTAATTGCTTAGATATGAAAACAGAAATGTTAAGGGAGCTCCTGAAATGAGTGACTATATATGACCAAAGTGCAGGTGCTATAAAGTGTGTACCTACCACTAATGAGCTCAATATTGGTGCGGTGATATCCAATGGTGACAGTCATAAACAGTGTTCGACAAACCTATACATTTGCTCGCCCCGGGCGAGTGGATTTAACCCCCGGGCGAGTAAATATTGGCCCAAGCAGCACACGTTTGGTACTAGGTGGCGAGTAGATTTTTTTGTGTGGCGAGTAGATTTTTTGGTGATTTGTCAACCACTGGTCATAAATATAAGCAAAAAGGGTGGATAAATTGTGACAAATTGTAAAGTTAGCTGCTCAAAACCCTTGGAGGGAACAGTCCAGGAGGTTCGCCTTATTGAACGGGATTCAAAGATAGGGGAGTGCAGGTCTTGCATCATATAAATAAGAAGAAATAAAACCCATAGTGTAATATATTTTCAAAAAGGTGGTAGGTTATGTGTTGGAAGCCTCTGAAACAGTAGGCACTTCCAAAACTGTGGCAATGTTCTCAGGAATTAGTGGTGGTCCTATTCAATCCTGGTGTTTGGTTCAGGTGAATTTGTGGGTATTTTGAATCTCAAGCGATGTGGAAGTGGATATGATTGTGTCAATGTGCAGAGAGAACCAACATAGTGCACTCCAGATACATATCAGAATTTATAGGTGCAAAAGGTGTACAAATGAACACTTACACATTGTAAGATGATAAAAGGCACATAAAATTGGTGTATAGGAAGCGCAGTATTCTCACCGCCGTCGTCATTACGACATCCATCCGTTGCGTCGCTTCCGACGACTTCCCGTACCGGATGGAGAAGGATCAGGAATGCGTCCCGCAAAGGCAGATGGGAGTCGGCAGCACACACTGGACACAGTCGACGTGTTTTGCTGGTTAGCATCGTTAGGAATCTTAGCGATGGATACCAATCTCTACTTTGTATTTTTGTTATATATGTATATCCCTGTCTGCACCATCACTGAACAATACTTTATTGGTTGTAAAAATGTAAAAATCGACCTTACTGTAAATTCGGGAATGTAGAGTGTTACTCGGCACAAAAATATCACAAGAATATGTATAGAACACGGATTAAGGATTTGGGACATCCCACAACCTTCTCAAAAAATGTTTAAACTATCTGTCTGTATATGTAAGGGGGGAGGGGCGGGCGGGCGGGCAGGCAACAGACACATAAATATTGGGTGTCTATATTCGACTGGATGTTATACAATAAGAACACTTAGTCTCATGCTGCAAGATGGGAGAGAAGAAAAAGTGACTTTTCTATTTATGTTTCCTATGAGTGGTCGTGTGGACCTTCTTGTATATTGTAGCACGCAAGGACACTGAAGCGGATATACTGTGTGATCCATTCTACAGTTCATATACTGCATAATTTCACATTTCTCATCTGTCACTTGTGATTTGAAATACCTCTTTTCCTTGGAGCAAAATTTACAGACCTTACAGCTTCCACACCCAAAAAAGCCTATAGATTATCTTAACCATTTATTATTTACCTGTTTCTCCATGTTTAATGGTTTAACAGTGCTTGGGGCTCATTTACTTTTCAAATTTGTTTGCTTTTTTAAAAATGTTTTTTCTCTGATTTGTTCTTCCATTGTTGAACACGAGTCTGGTCCTTTGGAAGAGATACATTGCTGATGTGCTTTTAATGTGGAAGGGAGATGAATCAGAACTTGATAGGTTTCTCATATATATCAATCAAAACAATTTAAACTTAAGACTAAAACATTTTTTTAAGAAGGTCGATAGCAATAATTATATCCTGAATTCAAGTTGTCATTACCCAAAGTGGATATCAAATATTCCATTTGGACAACTGAGAAGAAGCAAAAGAAACTGGAATTTTAATACAGAAATTCAAAGAAAAAAATTATGATAATTCGAGAAGCTAAAAATAGAACAAACCAAATAGAAAGAAAATGTAATACACCCTATTGAAAATAAAGACGAAACACTGCAAACAAAAAAGATTTTCGAACAACATTTATTACACAGTACAACAAAGAAGCGACCAAGATTAAAAATGTCATTGGCACATTTTTTTAAAAATGACCCTATACAGGCATACCCCACATTAGCGTACGCAATGGGACCGGAGCATGTATGTAAAGCGAAAATGTACTTAAAGTGAAGCACTACCTTTTCCCCACTTATCGATGCATGTACTGTACTGCAATCGTCACATACGTGCATAACTGATGTAAATAACGCATTTGTAACAGGTTCTATAGTCTCCCCGCTTGCGCACAGCTTCGGTACAGGTAGGGAGCCGGTATTGCTGTTCAGGACGTGACGACAGGTGCATGCGTGAGATGCAGTTTGCCTATTGGGCGATATGTACTTACTCGCGAGTGTACTTAAACCGGGGTATGCCTGTACTAGGAAGCGAGATCCCAAATCGGCGAAACATTATTAAAAAAAAAAAAAAGCAAACAATTTGAAAAGTAAATGAGCCCAACGCACTTTTAAACATGGAGACACGGGTAAATAAATGGTTAAGATTATCTGAAGGCTTTTATGGGTGTGGAAGCTGTAAGGCCTGTGAATTTTGTTCCAAGGAAAAGATGTCTTTCAAATCACAAGTGACATATGAGAAATTTGAAATGTTGCAGTATATGAACTGTAAAATGGATCACACAGTATATCCACTTGAGTGCCCTTGTGGGCTACAATATACAGCTCAACCCTGTTATAGCAGGATCCACTACAACGCAGATCCGCTTATAATGCGTTCTGAGCATGGCTCCCATTTCCCCCCCCCCCCTCTTAGCCCAGAGCAAAGCAAATTCCTAACAAACAGCAGTAACAAAACACCAGTAAAATACATTCAGTTCATGCAGTTGTTGCCTCTCCTACCTCTCTTGATTCTAGGATTGTGCTGCCAGCGCCCGACGCGCCGCACCCCCCTCCCAAGAGGATTTAGCCAACTAAATTACACTTTATATGTCATCCATTGCTGCTGCATATGTTTACAGTTGGGTTTATAGAAGTCATCTCAATTTAATTATCCTTATCATACTAAATAATACATTATTTTACGCTTCAATGTAAGTTCCTTGTCCAATACAGTTCAGTGTGCAAGGACAGGGATATATTAGTGATCTGAAACTGCATTGGGAGGAATTCAAAGACAATGAGACCAAGCAACACACACTATTTTCTGCCCCACCATTAGCAGCAATGCTTTGTGACAATACCAGCCCACTTACCCCTTTTCATAGTCAGCATTAAGGGTGACAAGGCTTCCTTCCTGCACAGCACACGCATGCAGAGTTCCAAATAGAATCAGCAAATCAGAGAGACTCTGTCAGGCTGGGAGATGTAGTATTTGGGTGTCAAAAGCCATAGGGGAAAGGACAGGCAACAAGAGCCCTATTTAAACAAATGCATGAATGTAAGGTTCTTCATTTTCTGTTAGGGTGAATACATCTTCTTAGCTGTTTTTTTTTCTCTTTCCCACTGAATTCCTCTTGCAATTCTTCAGCTCACTAATACACACACGCAGTCACAGAGACACACACTGTCTCTTTTAAGGGAGCTGGCTCTCACGCTGATCTGTCAGCCGGAAGCTAACAGATGCAGCAGGGAGACGAGAGAGATGCGTCCTGGGTAAGTCCTGTGTGGGGTTGCTGCTGGGTCTGGGACAGCTGGGAGAGTTATCCCAGCTCTCCCCCCAATCATGCCCCCACCCCACTTTATGAATATATGAATCATCTTTTAAGACTTTTCAACTTCACGTCATGCACCTCATGACATTTGTGTTCTCTTATTCTTTTCTCCCATTTTGCAGTATGAGACGGTGTTCTTATTGTATAACATATAATATAGGCACCCAGTATTTGTGTCATGTCTGTTGCTCCTCACCTCCCCCCATCATATACAGACAGGTTAAATTATTAAACCTTTTTTTTGGAAGGATGTGGGATGTCCCCAATCCTTAAATTTTAATCCGTGTTTTATACATATTCTTGTGATATCAATGTGCTGATTACCACTCCACATTCCCCAATTTACAGTATGGCCCATTTAATAAAATTTTTTTTTTTTACAACCGAGAAAGTATTGTGCAATGATGTCGCCGCCAGGGATATATATATATATATATGTATGTATGTATGTATGTATGTATGTGTAGAGATTTGTATCCATCACTATGACTCCTGACGAAGCTAATCCAGAGCAATGCATAGAGTCTGTGTCCAGTGTGTGCTGCTGACTCCCATCTGCCTTTGCAGGACGCATTCCTGATCCTTCTCCATCCTGTACCGGAAGTCGTTGAAACCGGAAGTGACACGACAGAAGGATGTCGGAGTGACGGTGAGAATACTGCGCTTCACACACACCCGTTTTATGTGCCTTTAATCATCTTACAATGTGTGTTCACTTTTTTTTTTTTTTTAATCAATTTTTGGGTGGCTATTTTGCTTCTACTACGGAGGAGATTTGAACAGAAAGAAGACTGCTTCAATGCCTTATTTCCATCATTGCCACACCTCCAGCATTTACAAGCAAATGTTGGGTGTATAAATTGCATTTTAAGTATGTTGAGCTCTTTTAAAACTGAATATCTAGTGTTTGTCGGTCCTTACTAATTTACCCATACACAAGACACAATATCGAAATTGACAATTGTATGTAAATAGAGGCATCAAAATTGAAATGTAGCTTTGCATTTGAATGAGGTCCCATTTTATTAACTGACAGGAAAAAAAAGTTGTGTGTGCTGAGCACGCACATTTTAAGTGAAACTGTCTTTGCACACTGTTTTTGTCACAGATATTGTATATGTGATGGTGATATTTTTAATTAAAATTGAAAACACAATGTCAGTGGGAAAACGCAAAGAAGTTTGACTTAGAACGTGCGTGCTCGGCACACCTCTATTTTAGCTATTTGCACTTATAGTTATACTATGTGTGTATGTGTGTGTGTGTGTCTGCCTCTGAGGTCCTCTGTCTCCCAAGCGCCGAGTCCGGCCGCCACTGCGCATGTGCAGCTAGACCCGATAGTGTTTTTAATCTCGTGCCGCCTGAAATGGTGGTTTTGTGATCGTGCCCATTAGGAGCGTGACATCACCCGCGTTACGGATTTTCATTACAAGGTAAGGATTTTTTTCCCATGAAAACCCTGTAGGCGCTAGCAAAGAAGTTTCACGTAAAAAAAAAACAGTGTATGAATAATTTCGTACTTTCATTCTGATCTACGTATGTGAAGGAGCTTTCTCTATTTTAATCACATACTTCATAAGAAAATTTCCCTGCTGGTTTCTGTTGTGGTTAATATACTGTATATAAAAACTCATTTTGAAAGGGTTTCATTTGTGCTATTCTAAAAACTGTTTTATAACATGCAATATTAGCTACTATTTGGCCACTAGTGTATACAGGCACTGGGGATTTTATTAATTTCTCTGGACAGTCATTAAAATCTATTTTTTATGTGCAAAGTGCATGATCTCTGTGTACTGTACAGACATATTAGTCGGTACAAAAAGTGAAAGTAAATTCTGTTTAGTAGCCCGCATGTGCTGGTTTAAAGGCATTTTCTAGAGCAGAGGTTTCCAACTCTAGTCCTCAAGGACCACGAACAGTGCAGGTTTTAAGGGTATCCTTTTTCTTAGCACAGGTGCCCCAATCCTTTTGACTGACCACCTGTGCTCAAGCAGGTGTATACTTCAAACCTGCACTATTAGTAGGCCTTGAGGACTGGAGTTGGGAACCTCTGTTCTAGATTATCTATTCATTAGTCGATGTGTGCGCTGGTATGATAGCAATTCATGAATACTGCGTGTCACCGGCTAGATATACAGGTGACTGCTACATGCAGAAACAAAATAATGCTTGTAAACATTAAAGGGGCATTGACTGTTTTATAATAGCAGTTTTGCCTACAAAAAAATATCCCTCACCCCCCCCCTCCCAATTTCAACATGGGTTGGCGGCAGGGGGTCTCCGGGGCAGAACTGCAATAATTTCAAATTTGCGTTCCCTGCTTCTCTTGTATATAAAAACAATCAACTTGTCAAGCCCCCTTTTTAAGGTTTGCTAGTAAACTCTCTTTACTGAAAATGAGCATGGTGCACTATATTATAATTGTAATCATACCCTATATATGACGCGGTGGGGAAAGGATGCAGTCGTGTGTGTGTGTATCTCAAGATCCACATTTTTTTTTCTTTAGTTCTGTGTAAGATTATTGTGCTGCCCTCATTGCCAAGAGCAACAAAGGGTTGTAACAAAAATTGTCAGATTACAATCGCATGATACCGAAGAAATGTTCATTTTCACATTAAAAAGAAAGAAGTACATTTTACTTGACAAATTAGTTTTAATATTTCCAAGGAAGCTACTTACATTGATGAGTTTGCTACTATGTGGACCTGCTTCTAAAGTCTTTTGTTGTGTATGTATTTGGCCACGCTCAGAAGCACTCTCTTTTTTTTTTTTTTTTTTTCATATATAGATGTGGTGGGTTCTGGGATTAGAGCTTGCTTTGAGTGTGTGTTCATTGATTTAAATTTCAACTGGTATCAGTTGGTTGGAGGTTAGTGGCCCATCCTCCTAGGGTTTAAGCCCACCTCACTTAAGTAGCAGGTTTTTCCATGTACCTCTGCAGGACAGGTCCACTGAGGCCATTCTCCCTTCACTGAAGAGGTAAATGAGAATTTTCCCAGGTAGTGGTAGGACCTGCATACTGGTCATGCCGTGAAGTGGCTGCAGGCTTATAATGCTTTGGCCAAAGGGTTTAACTAAATGACCCTTATTCATGAGAATGCCAACATTGAATTATTTAACTATGTATTTTGTCACATTGGATGTTGCATTGGGTATTTTTGTCTTTTGTTGTATACATTTTGGCCACGCTCAGTAGCACTCCATTGTGTGTATGTATGTATGTACATATGTGTGTGTGTGTGTGCAGAATAAATGTGTTCTTCAGTATTAGGTGATACCTTTTTTATTGGACTAACAATTTATGTCATAGGACATGCTTTCGAGAGTTATCCTCTCTTCAGGTCAAGCAATACGGATATACAATGGATTCAATGGCTAAAACAGTGTAGAGAGAGGAAAAAACAAACCAACAGATATTTACTGTAGATAATGCAGGGTGTTAAAAGTGTTTGAAGCCAGGGGACAGTGTCAAAAAAAGGCGGGGAGTGGAAGGGATGCTGGGGGGGGAGAGAAAGTGTGGATAAGAATTGAGGCAAGCAGGATAATTACAAACAATTTTGATAGGGTGTGAGAAAACCCATGTCCGCATTAAGTCCTTTGGTTTTGGTGTGTATATATATGTATATATTATATGTATGTATATATATAAAAACCTGTGGAAGGTTTTAGTCACTTTTTTTTACCCACCATAACCTTAATAAATGTGGTGATTACCTACTCTTTAATCTCATCTGAGCAAATGTCAACAGCCAACCTCACACTGATGATACCCATCAAGGTTGAAACATGTTTGTGAGTGGGTTTACTGACTTTGCATCTCCAAAGCCCTTGCTTAAAAGCTGTGTTTAAAGCAGCATGCATTGGCTAAGGGTTGCTCATGTAATGTGAGCATGAGATAAAAGGTGGCACTGTGTGCTCATTTGCATGTCGTTTCCCAGAATCCCTTGCTGCAGTGGAAGTGCTGTGTGATAATGGTAAAAGACAGGGTTGCAGACCTGTCTAAGACATGCAAATGAATGACAGTTGCTTTATGCTTTACTGTGGAGGGTTTAAGTCACTTTTTTTACCCACCATAACGTGTGTGTGTGTGTGTGTGTTTATATATATATATATATATATATATATATATATATATATATATAATATATATATATATTGTGAGGTGCGTGCCACATAGCGTAATTCTGTTAAAGTTTATTCACAAGGCTGGTAATCTTTTAAAAAAACACATACTCACAAGTGTAGCTGGAACAATCAGCATTTAGAGTAATATAATCTCCTAAGAGAAAATACTCAGCTGGAAACGATGCCTCCGCCAGGAATCCTTAGTATGCTCCATGCAATGGTGCAGGAAACAAAAGTTGTGTGTTAAGAACTCCTCCAGGAGTAGCTCCAGAATGCACAAGAGTAGCTTGCTGTTTTAGCGAACAGTCTTCCTGCTTACCACACTGCAGTAGTAGAGGTGGGGTAGTGTCTCGATACACAAAATTCACGTGGTCGCGGGTGACGTCATGCGTGGCTGCGTATCGTCCCTACGCGTTTATTCACTGCATGTGACTTCGTTAGGGGATAAAGTTATGAACGCAGCACAGACCTTTTTAAAGCCCTAACAAGCTGTATGGAAACTGCTGTAGATAATTAACATCAATGCGCATCCAATCCGAAGCAGGAAATATAAATTGAAAAGTATAATAGCAACATAAAATTACGCTGACACATATTAAAGAGGGAAGAAACAAATGAAAGAGGATATATACAAATAAAGTGTATATACAATGTAACAGGTTGTTATAAACCAAAGAAGCAAAATGCAACATAAATAATGGGGTGTCTACAGAAACCAAACCCAAGTTAAAACATGTATACAATTAAACTAATAAAAATAGTGGATACCCATCTGATGTTAATAATAAAATCTGTTATTGAATGCTACTTTACTTAAATGTATATATTCACAAACATCCACTAAACAATGAATTGCATTATAAGATGATAGTATAGAGAAGTCGTAAAAAACATGTTATTTCTTTATATATAAATTCCAACTATAAAAATAATTGATATAAAAAATGGAATTCTTTATAGATGGACTATCTGAGCAATATTAATTCCCTTAAACCCAGGGAAAGATAATGAGAAAAATAAGAAGGGAAAAAGATAAGCGGGAAAGAACTGGAAAAGGGGGAAGGAGGGGGGGGGGGCGAAGAAAAGGGGAGAAAAGAAAAGGGGAATGCGTGATGGAAAAAGATAGGGGAGGGAAAAAGAACTGGAAAGTGGGGGGAAGGAAGGAAACCAAGGGAAGGGGAAGGATCAGAAAATGGGCTGAAAAATGGATTGACGGTGAAACAGGGGGTGAAGCCTATACAAGAGTGCTTGTATCAAAGCACTCATTGAAACCGGCAGGGGCTAGCGTACCTATCATATATATCCAATAGGACTCTCTCTCTTGCAGAGGGTCTTGAACCCATCACCCCCAAGAATGGAAGGGACGTGCTCGATTCCCATAACCGCAATGGGTCCAGGATCTTTGTTGTGATGAGAAGTAAAGTGTTTTGATACACTATGTAAAGTTGAGCCCCTAGCCACGTTTCTCCTATGTTCTAGGTATATTACATTGAGAGAAGGAATAGTTCTCCCAATGTACTACATTTCACATGGACAGATCAGCATAAACACAACATATGCAGTTTGGCATTCGATATGCCCCTTAACTGCTTAGTTGCGCCCATTCGAATGTGACAAAAATAAACGTTCAATACACAACTGCCTACACATGATACACCTGGACCTCATACAATTGAAGTTTCAATTTTTAGTAGTTTTATTTAGCACTTTCGTATTTAATTTGCTTGGAGCAATTAGATTTTTGACACTAAGGGCCTTTTTAAAAACTACTTGTGTTCTTGGAGGCAGGTGTTCTTTTAGATGTGGATCACACTGAAGGATCTTCCAATGTGTATTTAAGATTCTGCTGATTTTGTTTGCAGAGGTATTGTATTTGGTCACAAATTTGGAATAACCAAAAGAGGCATGGCTTGCACCCAATCCAGACCTGACACCTAAACTCTTGTTCCGATATCTCTCACGTGACTCACTCATAAGCACTTTTCTCTCTTGTGCCTGTGCTCTAGAGAATGATTTCTCGATAATCGAATTTGTGTAACCTTTGGCCAAGAACCTATCTTTCAAGACTTTGGCTTGGCACTCGAAATCTTGTCCCAAAGAACAATTTCTTCTAAGGCGGCTAACTTGGCTAAAAGGAATATTATGGAGCCATTTCCGATGACAACTTTTTGCGTGCAGATGTGCCTTCCTTGAAGTGAACCTTGGTTTGAATGTTAATTTCACCATCAATAAATAGAGAGAGATCCAAAAAGATCATCTCTTCATTATGAATCTTATGGGTGAACTTCAAACCTTGTTCGTTTGGTTCAAAACTTGAAGAAATATTTTCCAAGTCAGTTCTTATCCCATCCCAAATGATGATATCATCAATGAAACGGCCATAGTACACCAGGCCCGCCCCCAGCTGCTGGTTCGTCCAGATGTTTCCTCCAGAGGCGTTCAGAGGAACGAGTGCAGGAACGCAGCATGCGTGTGTGGAAATTTAGCCAGGGTCTGGAGTTAAAAGGGCGAGAACGGCAGAGAGAAAGCGGGGCATGTAGATCAAAAGAGGAGGATAGGGCAGAGTTTTAGTCTCTGTCCAGGTTTTCAGGGTCTGGAGGAGAGGGAGGAGCGTAAAGTGGAATCAAAAGCTGATGGGTTAATGGAGCGTAGGTCTCTGTAGAAACGGGTCGATTTGGAGGTGGAGAAGGGGAGAAGTGAGAGAGATGAGGTGATGGTCAGAGATAGGAAGGGGGGAAATGGAGAAATCGGAGAGAAGTTTTTAGTGAAAACAAGATCTAGTTAGTGGCCATCCTTGTGGGTGCTGGCTGCAGTCCACTGTTGAAGGCCAAAAGAATAGGTTATAGAGAGAAAGCAGGAAGCCCAAGGGAGAGAGGGGTCATCAATCTGGCAATTGAAGTCCCCAAGGAGAAGAACGGGTTAGTCTGAGGAGAGAAAGAAAGAGCCACGATTCAAAGTGAGAGAGACAGAAGGGTGGTGAATAGAAGAAGGTGGGTGATAGATGACCGCCACGTGGACAGGGAGAGGAGAAAAAAAGCTGGACAGTGAGAGCCTGAAAGGAGGTAAGAAAGGGAGGAATATGAGTGTGGGAGAAAGAAAGGTCACCATATGAAGGCAGATTCCAGATTAGAGTCAGACTGAGTGAGCCAAGTCTCAGTTATAGCAATGAGGAGCAGAGAGTGAGAGAAAAAGATGTCATGCACAGTTTGGAACTGGCTGGAAAGGGAGCGTGCATTCCAAAGGGGATGGGGGATGGGTATGAGGTTAGTGGTTAACACCAGAAGGAGTAGAAGTTGTATGTAGGAGCCGAGGACGAGAACATGTAGAAATAAGGCAGGGACCAGGATTGGGAGAGATATCCCTGTCACGTACGACACCCTGCTAGCACATGCCCTGCATACGGGACAAGGGTTAATTACTCACGCCCCCAAGCATTCCCACTTTTCACCTCCGCAAAGGTCTGTCAAATGGACAATATCTCCTCTACAGGATCAAGAATCAATACACAATCTGCAAGCTGCCCCACCCTTCACCTCCGCAAAGGTCCCTCAAATGAGTTATCTCTCCTCAATCCTTCCCAATATACCACTGCCACGAACAGCACACAAGTGAGCACTCTAGCCACCTCACCTTTCTCCTCCTCCAGGAACCAGTGAGTTAATATTAACCCCACTCAATTGCAAATCAGATTTATCTACTGCCACCACCTGAGGGTATGCAAATATGATAAAAGATATCAGACTAATATTTGCCAGGGCCTCAGGTCCCTGTTTATTATAGAAAAAACTATGCACTTTAACACACCAAAATCAGGTGTAGCAACATGTCCAAATGCGTAAATTATTCTCTCCAGAGCGTGCACCAGTTCATTCAGAGCCTAGAGCATTACTTCTTAAATGTTTTAATATATATAAAAATACAATGCTTAGGTTACAGAAAAAGTATTACAAAAAAAATACAGTTACAATATTAGGCAGAGCAGCTTTTCAAAATAAAAGTGAAAAACATAAAAGAAAACCTATACTTAACCAAATGCTGCCATAGATTTTTCCCCAGAGAGGTCACTGGTAAGAGACGATGAAATATCCAGTAGCTGATCTCAAAAACTCCTCTGTGGACATCTGATTTTCATAATACTTGCTCAGACTTAAATACAATTTCTTTCCCATTGAACACAACCTAAAACCAGCCCCTGTCGTAAATCAGTGGTGAGATTGACAGTCCTACGACAGAGTAAAACACCTCCCACCAAAGGGCGTTAAAACTCCTTTTCCATCTAAATGTACAGTACTCATAACTTCACTTCTGTAATACTTACTTACGCGTCAGACACATCAATACATTCAGGAACTCATGGCGGACACAATGAGACTAAATAGAACAGTGTAATCCTAAAATTAGGAGAAATATTAATATCTGTCTTAGTACCTGCTAGACCTCACGTCAGTAATCATTCTGTGCGACTCTGTTCCACGGATACACACAAGTAATTTTTAGCATGTTCAGCAGAGGACGCCACATGATATTCTCATATTTAATAAGGTCACCTGGCCATCCATACACCCCCTGCCGAGAAATGCTTTGAAGCTCGGTCTCGTGTACAGAAAGTTGTCACAGGGGCTATATTTTACACCCAAGTCTCCAGATATTGCCCTTATCTCGACTCTACCAGCCGTATACACTAGGCCTGCAAAAAGGTGTTAACATACAATAAACCCACTCTAGTACTTTTCACACCCAACTTCAATCAAGGCATTTTGAAGCCCCCACAGATTCCTGACAAAGACAGACCGCACATTTTGTATTTTAAACTCAAACTGTAACTCATTAACCCCGTAAGAACCAGAGGGATTAAAATATCCAATATCTCATGACATTATCATGACAATCCCCAGAAGCAAGGTGGAGAAGCATGGAAAGAAAGCTAGTGTGCAGATGATTTGTAGGGTGTGTTTTTTTTTTTTTTTTTTTTTTTTTAGTTCAGGGGGTATTGCTGTGCCAGAGTGCGCAGGTAAAAAAGAATTTCATGTGAATTGAGAAATGGCGAAGGAAAGAGAGATGGCGATATAAGAATAGAGTTAGAGACATAATGAGGCTAGTAGAAAGAAGCACGTATTTTGAAAAGGACTGAGGTCAGAGCAAATATAAATAGTATCGGCGACACAGCAGCAATAGTTTAGTGCTGAGATGTGCAGTCTGGGATAGATAATGTCCTCCTTTTCTACCGTAGTTCAAATACACAATTCAGGGCCAGTAGGTATTTTGTTCTCCACTTGTTCCACTCCTGTTGAACTCCCTGTTAAAATCCACACTGCTTGCCACTTTCAAAATGACTACTTTAAAGATGGCCTGCTTTACAAGTACAGTAGGCTTCTGCCCACTGCATAGGCTGCTACCCAAGTATGTCTCCAGCTATATACTGTAGGTCTTACAAGTCACCTGACTGAATTAAGTGATACCCTGGCCGCTCAATTAGCACGTGTGAGGCGCATTAAAACAAATGGTAATTCAGACTGTTCTACCTAGGTGTTACAAGTTGAACTTGCTAAGATAGACACAGCAAGGGGTGATTAGAAATAAATTAACGTGTGTATAAAAGGTAGTGTATTATATGGTTTATCACCTTCGGGCCATGCGGTGGGATGTGGTGCTGAAGCTATAAAATAAGCCTTGTGCCTTGTAATTGGGCTTGGAGGTGTTGGTCCTTATTTCCCTAGAGTTGAGGATTTACGTAGGATAATAGATGAGCAGCAATTAAATTCAGAAAAACCTATCAATCAAGCTTCTCTGACTTCACATCTGTGTAGTTGTGATTCCATGTCCTATGTCCCTTGAGATGCAAGACGGATCTGTCCAAATATATATCTGACGTTTTATTTTTTGTTTACCTTTTTTGTGATGGAACCATCATTAATCTCATTGTTTACTCAACCCTGAACAGTTAGATGTTGGGGAATGGCAGACCATTATTTGAGCACTAATGATGCACTGCAAGCTGAGCTATACAGTATAAGTATTAAATCAATGTAAGTGCTCAAGCTAATAAAATATATGGATAGTAGTTAACATTAGGATTTATATCCCCAAGATCATATAATCTAGGACGATATTCCGTGATCACCAATCTGTTCTATAACTTTATAATGTTTAAAGCACCTCATCTACCATGTGTAATGTTTATTTCAGAATATGTAACTATTTAATAGTTTGCAGATTTAGGCTCACAAGTCCAACCTCAAAGTACAGAACCAAAATAATCATACATCCTGTTTTCCTTAGGGGCAAATTACGACGTCATACATGTGTACTGGTAGAGGAACAGTTTTTTTAAAACTGTTTTTTGAATGTTCCTGTTGGATATCAAATAATTTGCAGGTTCTCAATGTGTCAAATTTGCCGGAGAATTTCACAATGAGGTACAGTACGTGATAAAGGTGTTCAAGAAACTGCCTTTGTCTTTTTCATTTTGAAGTGGATATGCAGCTTTTTAAACCTTAAAGTTTAATGTTTAACCATTTTTTTTGGTATGTATATATGGGTATTCCTTAGCAGGTCTTAAAATTTAGGTAAATACAACCTCAGATGAATAACAACACATGACATATTACACCGTGTCATGATTTATTTAACAAAAATAAAGCCAAAATGGAGAAGCCATGTGTGAAAAACTACTGTAAGTACACCTTATGATTTAATAGCTTTTAGAACCACTTTTAGCAGCAATAACTTGAAGTAATCGTTTTCTGTATGACTATCAGTCTCTCACATTGTTGTGGAGGAATTTTGTCCCACTCTTCTTTACAACGTTGCTTCAGTTCATTGAGGTTTGTGGGCATTTGTATATGCACAGCTCTCTTAAGGTCCAGCCACAGCATTTCAATCGGGTTGAGGTCTGGACTTTGACTGGGCCATTGCAACACATTGATTCTTTTCTTTTTCAGCCATTCTGTTGTAGATTTGCCGGTGTGCTTGGGATCATTGTCCTATTCCATGACCCAATTTTGGCCAAGTTTGAGCTGTCGGGCAGATGGCCTCACATTTGGCTCTAGAATACTTTGGTATACAGAGGAGTTCATGGTCGACTCAATGAATGCAAGGTTCCCATTTCCTGTGGCTGCAAAACAAGCCCAAATCATAACCCCTCCACCACCGTGCTTGACAGTTGGTATGAGGTGTTTGTGTTGATATGCTGTTTGGTTTTCGCCAAATGTGGCGCTGTGCATTATGGCCAAACATCTCCACTTTGATCTTGTCTGTCAAAAGGACATTGTTCCAGAAGTCTTGTGGTTTGTTCAGATGCAACTTTGCAAACCTAAGCCGTGCTGCCATGTTCTTTTTAGAGAGAAGAGGCTTTCTCCTGGCAACCCTTCCAAACAAACCATACTTGTTCAGTCTTTTTCTAATTGTACTGTCATGAACTTTAACATTTAACATGCTGAGGCCTGTAGAGTCTGAGATGTAACTCTTGGGTTTTTTGCAATTTCTCTGAGCATTGCACGGTCTGACCTTGGGGTGAATTTGCTGGGACGTCCACTCCCGGGAGGTTGGCAACTGTCTTGTTTTCCACTTTTGAATAATCTTTCTCACTGTAGAATGATGGACTTTAAATTGTTTGGAAATGCCCTTATAGCCCTTCCCAGATTGATGGGCAGCAACAATTGCTTCTCTAAGATCATTGCTGATGTCTTTCCTCCTTGACACACACCTGAATGCTCCAGACCAGCAAACTGCTAAAACTTCGGCTTTTATAGAGGTGGTCACACTTGCTGAATAATGAATTAATCAAGGGCATTTGATTAGCAGCACCTGTCTGCTACTTAGCATCTTAATTCCTATGGAAGCAGCAAGGGTGTACTTAGTTTTTCACACATGGCTTCTCCATTTTGGCTTTATTTTTGTTAAATAAATCATGACACGGTGTAATATGTCATGTGTTTTTGTTCATCTGACGTTGTATTTACCTAATTTTAAGACCTGCTAAGGAACAGATGATTGTTATTATGTCCTGATATGTAAAACCATAGAATTCAAAGAGGGTATACTTTCTTTTCACACAACTGTATCTATATCTCAACCCTGTTATAGCGCAATCCGCTTATAACGCGTTCGGAGTGTGGCTCCCGATTTAAAAACATCTTTTTTGGGGGCGAAATGGCTGCCGTGCGTGGACTTACCCGGCCTCTGCAGCTCTCTCCTCTCTGCAGACATCACACCAATCCTATGGTGTAGTGGTAGAATCCCTATTAGTGTATGAAGGGTAATGGGTTTGATTCCTGCATGGTATGGTATAATTTATAAATTGTATTTTATATAATAATTTATAAATTATACATTTATAATTAAAATAAAAATAAAATAATAATTTTACCATGCAGGAATCGAACCCATGACCCTCCATACACTGTTTTGGGATTCTCTACCACTACACCATAGAAAAAAAAAAAAAAGAAACCTTGGAGATGTGCACCGCACACGTGGACGCAGCCTGAAGAAGCGGAGAGAGCTGCAGATGCCGGGTAAGTCTTCGCACGGCGGCCATTTCGCGATCAGGTTAACGCGATCCCGGTTATAACACGGTCTCATTATGTTGGACCCTGAGCACGGCGTTATAACCAGTGTATGTGTGTGTGTGTTTGTGTATATACACACATATAATTGATTCAAAACATATTTCTCATGTTGCTGAGAGCAGACAGGATACACTATTGAGACTTGAACAGTGTTGCTAATATGGTGGTCACAAGGATTTTGCTATTTATTGCGATCACTTCAAATAGTGTTAATTAGTGTTTACAAAATTATTCTTACACTTTGTGTTCTGAGACTCCCTTATTTTAATAAGAGAACACTTAATATTTGAATAAACAGTGTTCCAATCCACAACGTGTCTTAAATTATTGCTGTATTAATTGCACGGTTTTAAAATCCCCTGTACAAGATTAATAGTGTGTATTAATCAAATAAAAAAATTAATCTGAATATAGTACCAGAGGTATAGGCTCTAGGTGCCAACATGTTGTTGCCTACTTATACACAATGTGCTTGTTATACATCTGAGATTTAGCAATCACAGGCTGTTATTGGAGGAGATCACATCGAGTACTCGCAGAGCTGATCAGAGCACAGACATCTACCCTCTGATATCTACTGCAGCTCTCACTGTAAGTTACCCGATCTGCCTCAGCTGCGCTATCACATGGTTTCACGTCTAGTCCTGGAGGACAAATCTCAACCCTCCCATATTCCCTGAGAGGTCAATAAAGAGAAGTATTTTCCCTTTGCTATGTAAGAATGTTATTACCCTGCCTCATTGGAGTACAAAAAGAAACCCCCTGATATTCTCTATAAGCAGGGGTCCCCAACTATTTTTATTTTTTTTAATTCTTTTCTTCTTCCCCCAAGGGCACACTTGAGAGTTCAGGAGAGAGTAGCGAGCACCAACCAATTAACGCACACAAAATACACTTACCTTGGGGGGACAAAATGGAATCCCATGGGAGAAGGAATAAGCAGTGCACTGCTGTAAAAATAATAACGCTGGATCGCTCGGGAAACAAATAAAACTATTTATTTAGCCATTGGCAATGCGATAAAAATGTGAGAAACTCGGAGCGTACTCTGATGCATTTTGGGCATAGTTCCTACCTTGGGGGGAGTGCTGTGCCGCAATTCGCGAGCGTGACCAGAAGTTGGGCCTGACTTTTGGCACAAGAGGCATGCAGCAGTTAGCGGTACTGCGGTGAGCTACTCGCTGGCGAGCTACCAGCAGCTCACGATTGATGTTTCAGAGACCCTTCATCTACGCCGTATTATCATCTGTTTGTCCGTTCGGCCACAGCTCTGGGGGAGAGGGGTAGGTGCGTCGCCAGAGGCCTCTGGGGCAAGACCGGTGCTCCGGTATTTATTTATTTTATTGTGCTCTGGGGAAGGAGGATGTGCAGCCCATCGCGATGTTGGTGCTGCTGTACCCCTGTCTTACCATACGGAATTGGAATACTGCAGCAGGGGCTTTCCGAGTACCAGGGATGGCTCCGGCGTCCACCTCACCTGAATCGGCACCTTATCCGACCACTGCAGGGCTCACAAAGCTCCGCCGATCCCCTCTATGCGGGCCGTGCTGTCCCAGCAGCCATCTTAAATTTTGGGACGGAGGAGGGAAGAATCACCGGTGGCCTGTTGTCCAAATAAGCTCCTCAAAGTGGCCCCAACAAGGTTAGATCGCCTGGATGGTTAAGCAGTATTTTATGGATGTTTTTTAAGCTTTTCAAGCTCTTCTTTTCACTTTTAAGATAGCCTCTTGGACGGAGCCGAGGTGACATGCGACTTTCCTGCTCCACGTCCAAGCCACGTCCCCGTCGGTGTACTTTTTAATTGTATTTTTCATACTCCCTCGTGAGCCTTCGTCTCCGACCTGTGGAATTTAATAGGAAAGGATGCTTCATTTTTCAATGTTTATCGGTTTTAACCAAAAGTCCAAGACGTTGTTGGTGGTGGTTTTCGGTTAACCTGAATCCCTAGTTAGAGGTCATTACAAGATAACATAGAGGAATGGGAGAGCACATAAATAATTAGGATTTTTAGAAAAAAGCAAAACTAATGCAGTATGTGGGGAAAACGAAATTATTTTATGAAACTGTGTGTATTTAGCACAACAAATGAAAGCACTCGGACTAAATATCATATATACATATATTTCTCCCTTTCTCATGGCCAATGATTTCTCAGATGGGGTGTTGTATATCATGGAAATGGGCTAAAAAGTAAAACCTTTAATTTGAAAACAGAGGCCTTTTAGATTTAATAAAAACAGAAAGGCCAGCGCATCATACAAAATGACACAACATATAGTGCAATACCTCCGTGCTTATCTGCTCATGAAAAAGGGTAATTTAGTTAAACTCTTTGGCCAAAAGGTTATAAGCCTGCAGCCACTTCACGGCATGCCCAATCTGCAGGTCCTAACACTATCTGGCACAATTGTCATGCACCTCTCTTTTCTGCTGGAGGGAGAAAGACAATACTGAGATTGTGATACACAGGATCATGATAAAAACTGCTACTTGGAATGTGGGCGGGGCGAGCTTTAAACCATGGGGAGGAGGGACACACCTCCCAAGCAACAACCGCTGCATAAGGCCCAGGACATAGTGCACTCGGAGTCGCTGAGCCGCGCTGAACAGATGCACAAAGCCCCTGCATCTGTAATCAGCGCGGCTATAGTTTCTCCCTCCGCATGCTTGCTGATGCGTGCGGAGGCTGAGAAACTTCTCCCAGACAGGCAAGTTTGAAATTTGCCGCACGTGACCGCTCCCCATCCAATGGGGCTGCAGCCGGTCCTACAGAGCCACCAGGCCAGATGGAGGCAGCACAGAGGTGTATGTGTATGTAGGAGGGGGGGGGAGCGGGTGATGTGTCCCCCTTCTGCCCCGATCCTTGTGCCTGTCTCCCTGCCAGCGCGGGAGATGCAAGGGTGTTGCGCTGCCCCCGTGGGGGGGGGGGGGGGGGGAGGGAGAGGGGAGTGGGTGATGTGTCCCCCTTCTGCCCCGATCAACGTAGCTGCATCCCTGCTCGCGCGGCAGATGGAGGGGGGTTGCGCTGCCCCCGTGGGGGGGGGGGGGAGCGGGTGATGTGTCCCCCTTCTGCCCCGATTACCGTAGCTGCATCCCTGCCAGTGCGGGAGATGCAGGGGTGTTGCGCTGCCCCTGTGTGGGGGGGGGGGGGAGAAGGGGGAGCGGGTGATATGTCCCCCTTCTGCCCCGATCACCGTAGCTGCATCCCTGCCCGCGTGGGAGATGGGGGTAAGTATATACCCCTTGTGATGTTGTATAAAGTAGGGGGTATATATCATAACATGCATTAATTACTTATATTGTAAGCAGTAATAAAACTGAAGGTAAATCATTGTTGCCCTTTTGTCCAAAAAGTCTGAAGTCTTTTTGAACTGCTCTGGCATTATAAATTGGCTTGCTGGAATTATGTATAGGGGCATACTCTATATATAGTTATGTTGATGCTACCTATCACAGTGACCCATAATAATGATGGGTATTAGACATATACTGTATATTGTATCTATAACCAATTATTTATCGTGATGTTAGTCATAAACTGTCCTCAAATTTATCAGACGCACCCCAGTCCAGCTTAGATCCACTATTTGTGTGGCTGCACACTTCTGGTTTGTGCCTGTTAAGAAGCCTGCAACAGGTTAAGGCTGTCTGTCTGGTATTGAGGTTTATTATGAGTTCAGTAACACATCTCTGAGTTAAATGGAATCTTGCATGTTTACCCGTGTGACATTGGCAATGTGGAGACTCGCTAGGCAGAACAGATCCACTACAGCATTTGTATAGCTGTAGACTCCTGGTATGTACTGTCAATGCGGAAACTCACTTCTATCTAGTACTAGTGGTATATCTAAACTAAACCAAACACCTCTGTCTTGGTTGCGCTATTGGAACCTCCTCGGGGGAACCTTCTTTTTTGTTGTTTTTTTTGTAGTGGAGCAATTCCTCCACAGTCTTGAGGTATTGTCCTGTGGGGATGCCTCAATGCCTCAAATTTAAGGTCTTTGTAAGTATCCTATCAACTGATAACGTGTTGTTGGTAGCTGTCTTTCCCCCCCCCCCCCCCCTCATTTTTTTTTTTTTAAATACCGTGTTGATCTTGCCATCTTTATGCTTCATTATCCTTGGATCTTGAAAGGTTAGAGTTTCTTGGTTTATATTGTATAAGTTAACCTCTAGTTTCTGAGTACCATTACTTATTAACAGGATGTCATCGATAAGCCACAGGCCAACATGGTCAGTGTATCGTGACATATTGCTATTAAATACTACTTGGTCCTCCCACCAGCACGGGTACAGCTTTGCATATGCTGGGGCACACACTCTCCCCATCACTGCTCCCTAGATCTGGTCGTAATAGTTGCCAATTGAAGGCAAAATAATTAGAAGCAAGGACAACCTCCAAGAGCTGTATAATTACAAACTCCATTATGTGTATTAAATCGTAAGCTCAAGAATTTGTAAATAAAAATACGAAATAAACAAAAATGTTGGCATGCTTACAACATTAGTGGGAATAATACTGCTATATAAAGACTCAACATTAAAGTTACAAGCGTATCTTTTATATATAAGAATTCCATGCTCTCTTGTGTGTCCATAGTATCCTTCACATAAGATGCAGACTGGAATCAAATGGCCTTAATATCTCATGCAGGTACTGTAGGTTACCATTCCCTGAGACAAGAAGTATCCCAAGCAGACCGTTCTGATTCTCATGGACTTTAGGAAGGGTATAGAATGTGGCAATGTTTGGAAACGTAATGGCCATGTATTCCATTCCTTTTTGTTGCTCAGTTTGTTCGATTTTTAGATGTTACGTGTCACAAATCAAATTGAGGGCAAGAATTTATTGGTGGAGTAAACTGGTTTTCATTCCGTAAGTCTGTAAATGATCCCTCACCAATAGAAGGGATACAAGATCATCAAATGATCCTTTTTTATTGCTACAAGTCATACCATCTATTTAAGCAAATCTACCATATTTCTTTTTATGATACTTTATATAGCAGTAACTTCCTTGTAAAAAGATTAAAATTAGAGCTGGCATAAAAATAAAGACCCTTCTTAAATACTGAGATAGTCAGCGTTTGATTTAATATGTAAAGGAGAGGCGTTTAATTTAAGATTCCTGCATTTGTGTCTGGTAGATAGTCCTAACTGGGATTTTTCTCATGAGACCAAATTTAGTATAATAAAGAATTGTACGCAAACTTTTGCCATTTGCTGCTTTTGTTTCATGATTGTATCGTCCATGCCCTGTAGTTGGAATGCTCTTAAAGATCACAGTTTATGATGACATGCAAATGTAATTACCCAGTACCAATCTCTATACATTAATGCAGCATTGACTCCTTATAGAGCATGAGGCATCCTGGAACGATGTACTGCAACGCGGTCATGTCCAACTGGACATTCATCCATACCCGATGACGGCTTTGAAGCTAATGGGGTTCTTCTACAAATGATGCATCTGCCTACAGTATTAGGAAAATCAGACTTCAAACATGATAAACTGACACCTTTTTAAATTGCATTCACATGAAATCTTTCAGCCCCTTCTGACTTTCAGTTGATGCAGGTTGTGGTGTTCTAGCAATGGTATCGGGAAATAGGTACTCGGCAAATATGAAAGGAAAAGAATGAGGAGAAACTAGATATTTGCATCGTAGAGAACGTTTTAATCTCTGAGGGCTGTGAAGTTGCATTAGTTTGACAATCTAGTTATCCAGCCAGCTGCTGACATGGGCAGGATTAATGTTTCTGAACCTACAGCCATCACTGGGCTATAAGTGCAGTCTCTCTTCGCATGGACGCCTTCATAAATACAGCATTCCGTTTTTTTGCCTCGTCTTTTTTTAACTGATTGCCTGCAACGCTGTCTTTCCCCATTATCTCTTAGCATACAATGATTCCACTGCAGCCAGGGATTCTGGGTGATGACATGCAAATGAGCACTCCTAGTGTGTCATTTCTTGCTTCTTGTCCAAAAGTGACACACACTGAGTGCTCATTTGCATGTCATCACCCAGAATCCCTGGCTGCAGTGGAAGCATTGTATGCTATGGCCGAGTTTATAGTATTTGCTACGGAGACGGCGCCGTTGCGCAGCACCATAGCAAGTACATGCACTCCGTTGCGGGTGCCCATAATGGGCGCGACGGGTAACATCACGATTGCTGGAAGTCAGAGGATTTTGACTTCAATAGCGATCTCCGCGTGACGTCAGCAAGCACGTGAGCGATTCAGCCAATGAGGGCGATCAGCTGTACCGGAAGGAACCGCTGTAGGAACGCGACGGCTTGCGTCGCCGTAGCCCCTACTATAAACTCGGCTTAAGAGCTAATGGGGGAAAGGCAGCGTCCAAACCTGTCTTCAGACCTGAATGTGCTCACAAGTGGTGTTTTAATAAGGAAAGCGGATTCGATACAGAACCTTTTTAAAAATAATAATAATTATCTGCATATCTAAAGAATAAGAAGATTCTCCATATAACATCATTGATGTTTCTCATGAAGTATAGTCTTTCACTTCAGTTGCTGAGCTGGGCTGCATGAGAACAGTTTCAGCATTTTAACATGTCTGCTCGTGGAGTCTGATCCCTCTCCAGATTTTCAAGCTGGTTCTTGTTCTATTAAAAAGGTTCGGGCGAAACTATATTTATACTTGTCGTATCTTTTTTATTTATGACCTTCAACATGATTTCCTTTTTTTTTTTTTTTTTTTAAATTATGGTTTTTTGCTTGTGACCCTTTTATTTATTCTGGTGCTATTTTTTTTTTTAGAGTACTATGGAGGCATTAAAAATAAAATAAAATGCTATAAAATACAACTTTAATACCCCAGTCAGTGCTTGAAGGACCTTCAGTTTATTGTGTTGTACCTTCAGCTTGTAGGAGAAACAGACTATGAAGCAGCAGTAGTGTTTTGATTGCAAGTTGTATATGATGGTCCAAATTGTAGTAGCCGTATTGTCTTTGGGCAGCATAGATTTGCGTTTTTTAATGGACCAACGTGAATTCTTCATAGATTGCATTTTATATAGGGTACGACCTGCCCCATGCGCTTCCCCCTCCCCTGCTCTGTTGTAATTTATTAATATTGTGCGCCATAAAAAACTAAATATTTTTCAACTAGAGCATTGCAATTTAATCTGGGTTTATAATACCATGCTGGCAATATGCAGACTTTTCTAAATTTAACAGATTGGCAGTTGTCCTACAATATGTGCTATTAAGTATGTGAAATTAGTTTTGTAAGCAAAGTCCAACTTGTTTCCTTTCCTATTGTGCTTTGAAATAGATTTTTATTTTATTTTTTATTTTGTGTGGCAACGGACACAAGCACTATAAATCTTGTATTATTTAGAAACATTTAAAAAAAAACTTCTGAATTGCAATACAAGTAGTATAAAATTTGCCAAAATATAGAGGGCGCAGAATAGATTTGTATTTTTTTTGCTTTTTATATAGTTAAAAGCAATAATGCATAAGTGAATGAATAAAAATAAAGATATTGCCTGATGTATAGGACTGCTGCTGGTGAGCCCAATGTGGGGGATTAAGTGCTTCCTTTTGACTGTCTCTCAGGTCCTTGGGTCAAAGGGGGGAGCCGATGTTATCCACCAGATATTTATGCTGCTGCCGGAGTGTTTGTCCCCTAGGTTGTCCCTACGTGGAAGGGACAACCACTCCGGCAGCAGCATAAACATCTGGTGGACGACATCGGCTCGACCCAAGGACCTGAGAGACGGTCATAAGGAAGGACTTCATCCCCCACATTGGGCTTACCAGCAGCAGTCCAATACATCAGGCAATATCTTTGTTTTTATTAATTCACTTACGCATTATTGCTTTTAACGATATAAATAGATTTTTTTATTATGTTGCACCCTTTCTCTTTCTTTTGATGTACTTCTTGTTGGAGGTTTGGTTATGCTGGCATTTGGGGCGGCAGCATCTTATTAAACAGTTGGACTTTCTAATACAGAGAACCATTAACTTTTAACTGTGTTGAACATTATAATTTGAAGTGCTGTTCCAGACTCACTGGGTTTGGAATTTGGATCCTTGAATTGCTCCCTAACCAGGGGAAAGCATATATAATTCAGTGGTTCATGTCATTAAGCATTGTTATCTATTGTTCTTAACAAGGCTCATGATTGTGTGATAAATACGTGCAGGTATACGCATCCTTATATTTGTGTGAAGTAGGAGTTAATTTAACACCTAGCCTTCACATTCACTTTCCCCCTCATTACATCCACCAGTTCCCCAAGACACAGAGGTAAATATAGTTCTCCCCCAATAGGGTACGAGCTAAGTGGTTACATACAAGGGTGCTGCTAGCTTAGCGCATTTATTTTTATTTGTTCTTACTCCGTTTAAAAAAAAAAAATGGCCTGAGTGCCATAGTTTTTAAAATTTACTGGAATAGTTTGTCAACTCTCACCTAGTTTCCACAAAAGAATATACACAAACCAGGACTCCACAGCTATTGAGGAACTTAATATTCTCAACAAGCAAAGTTAATTCCTGCAAATTGCCTTACTGGTCAAATGCACTTGTTAAGTGGCATAAAAAGACTACGCTGTTCTGAACTTAAAGTAATACTGTAATTCAAAATAATATTTATAGTCCTGATGAACTATGGAAAACATTTGAAGATGCAGTATCCCTTAGAACAGGGGTGCTCAATCCTTCTTTTTTTTTTTTTTTTCCTGCGCGCGCCCCCTCCCCCCCCCCCCCCCCTTACCATGTCTCCGGCGTCAAATGACGCTGTGGGTCACGTTGCCATGGTGACGCGTCACCGGAGACAAGGTAAAGAAAGTTACAGAGGCCTCATGCAATCCCCCGGCATTTCATTTAAATGCTTTGGGGAAGAGCACAGGGCCTCTGCAATGCTGTGCCCCTCCCCTCCCCCCCATTTTGCGCACCCCTCCCTTAGGAGATGAGTCATTTTGATTCGTATAGCATTGACAGTAGATACAATTTTATAGTGTGTGTGTGTGTGTGTGTGTGTGTGTGTGTGTGTGTGTGTGTGTGTGTGTGTGTGTGTGTGTGTGTGTGTGTGTGTGAACTTCTGTCATGATCATTGCAATATCCTTGCACCATTCACATACATGTCTGTTTCTTCTGCTTTGTAAATAAATACAGTAAGATCCAAGGGGATCCTCTTGATCTTCCTCCTAAAATTGCACCAGAAGCCACACAGGCCTAAATTGAGGCTATTTTTTTTTTTTAACGCCAAGAAACATAAGTGGAAAATGCTCTTCTTAGTGCTACTTTGTGCTGGAAAAGTCATACATCCTCTTCCTTTCCTGAAGCTGGGGGGTGGTACAGAGCCATATGATAGGTAAATATGTGGTCACATGATCCAGAATATCCATAAAGCATTCTAAGGCTGCGGTCCCAGTCACTGCCCCAGTGCACGGCTCGGCGTGCTATCAAGCCCCGCCCCCCAGTCCGGCCGGTCCCAGTCCCTACCTTGTTGCGTACCTTTCCCCAGCGGCGCGCGACAGGTTTTCAGGGAGGCAGGAGAATTTGACCTCGACATCTGCGACAGGGGCGTGGCCACGCCCCGCCGGCGGTTCAGCCAATAAGGGCGAACCAGCCGCGAGACGTCATGGCCACGCTCCTGCAAACCCACAGCCACGCCCCCTCCCGTCGCAAACCTTCCCTCTCCCCCCAGACTGCAGATCGCGGTGTAGCGCTGTGCACGCGCCGCCCCCCCCGCTGGGCGCGCGTACCACAGTGAAGACTGGGGACTCAGCCTAATGCTCCATAATCTAATCCTAGTAAAAGCAAAGATTTGCTTTTGTTTCTCTGGAAACTAATTGCAGGTTGCATTTCTTAGGGGTCTGTGAATGGGGAGGTGTTTGTTTATCTGGTGTTGTCTTTACCCTTCCCCACCCAGTCCTTATCAGAGAGCCAATAAAGATTAGGGGAGGGGGAGAGAGATGGCCCTGTCTGTGCAAGCACTTGCTGATCACACATCAGACAGAAAGGGAGCATCCATAGGAAATCAAACCCCTCACAATTCTTTAATCCCAATGTATTTTGCAAAATAACAGGAAATTATCAAATGAAATAATTGTGTGTGTGTTCTAAAATTTTAAATAATTGCAGCATTAAAATCCATGTGTTTTGGGAATCCGATGTAATGGATTTCTCAATATACAATACAATTAGAATAGAAGATGTTAATTAGTGGATCTATTTCATGTTATGGCAATTCTTGTGCTGCTAGTGGTGGATAGTGCACTGATTTGCTTTTTTTGTTCTAATTTGCGGTAATAGATCTCTTGCCCTTTCCAAAGCACTTTTGAAGTGAAACTTCTTTAGCGGCACCTACCACATGAGGAAAATTGCATGCCGTGAATCGAGTTGATGGAGACGGAAGTCAGTGGTGACGGAAGTGACGTCACTGCTGGCAGAAGAGACTATCATTGACGTCGGCTTTCAACACCAGTAGTCGCCTGAGAGGCGGAAGGGAAGGCAGCGCACGGAGGGTAGAGGAGAAACATGCACACATACTCACACAGCTGAGCACCCCTTCCCCGTACCTCTGCCAGGGGGAGGAGAGAGGGGGGACAGGCTCTGGGCTGGGGGACTCGGACAGAGATAGCTAAGACATTCTCTTTCCCCCCCCCCGTGTCTCCATACCTTCGCCCAGTGGGGGGGGTGGGGAGGGGGACTCAGACAGCGAAAGCCCAGACTCTTCTCCCCCCCCCTCTCCCAGTACCTCCGTACCTCTGGCGTGGGGAGGAGAGACAGGGGGGGTGACTGGCAGAAGTCACTAGAAGGTGGTACGGAGAATAACACGCGTGCACACACACACACACACCACACAGAGAGAGAGAAACACTGACTGACTGACACACACACACACACACACACACACACCACACAGAGAGAGAGAAACACTGACTGACACACACACACACACACACACACAAGGAATTCACAGTTACTATAAATATAGAATTGCAAATAGCTAAAACACGCATTCTAAGTCAAACTTCTTTGCGTTTTGTCACTGAAATTGTGTTTTTGATTTTCATTAAAAACATCACACTTACAAATACAATTTCTGACTAAACAGTGACAAAAGACAAAGAAGTTTCACTTAAAATGTGTGTGTTCGGCACACACACTCATTTTTGTATTTTTTATTATTGGATACTTTGTTCAGGAGATATACTGTAAGCATGTGTAATATTACGTTTCCAGACGGTTGAAATGAAACGCTTCCCCAGAGCCCAGTGCCATCTAAAGGTTACCATGGTAACCGCAAACGTAGAGATTATAAAATATCATGGTTTTTAACACCACTTTAAAAAAAAAATCCAACAAAAGACGTGAGCAGGTGGCAAGATATTAACATTATAGGCATTAACTCATTAGGATTCTGGAGGGGTTGCTGCTTTAATTATCTATGATTTGATAAGAGATGCAGTCTGTGAGGTAATGACCTTGAAGGATGGTTTATGCATTGATCCTATTGATTTCAGCCACATGAACACAAGCCTGGCTGATTATTTAATATGGCTAAGGACTTCCTCCTAGGCGGAAATAGGCCTTTTAATGCCTAATTTTGAAAGTGTCATATTACTCACACTGCATTTTCTCAGACAGATACATGTTGGCAACCTTTGTAAACTGTGCTTTCTCATTTTATCAAGACCCATACTAGATTCTGCCACTTGCACATTGGCTGAGGTTAGCAAAGGAAGATGTGTAAAATACATAATGCATTGCTGAAGGGGATTAAATGCAGATTGCAGTATTTTATTTGTCTTAAAAAAACAAGGAAACTTGGACAGGTAAATGGCAGATGAGGTTTAACACAGATAAATATTGTTATGCATTTGGGAAGCAAGAATAAGCAGGCTACTTACAAATTGAGTGATAAGGTGTGCAGCGCACAGCAAAGATGAAAGAGCAGGTCTTGCAATAATATCCTTTATTTTTCAAACATCTGGTTGTGGGACAGCAGCAAACTTCAACGCGTTTCGTTCAAAAGAACTTTTTCAAGAAGTGCTGTTACAGTAAAAGGGTCAGTTTAAATACAGCTGTTCGCCCCGTTTTCGCGCCAAAACTGACGTCATGATGCGTCATTGAACCAATAGATTTCATCTGGCCGCGCATGCGCGGCGCGCCAGAGTGTCCCTGAATCCCCAACAAGCCTCAGCCGAGCTCAATCAGAATCGGCTGAGGCTTGTTGGGGATTCAGGGACACTCTGGCGCGCCGCGCATGCGCGGCCAGATGAAATCTATTGGTTCAATGACGCATCATGACGTCAGTTTTGGCGCGAAAACGGGGCGAACAGCTGTATTTAAACTGACCCTTTTACTGTAACAGCACTTCTTGAAAAAGTTCTTTTGAACGAAACGCGTTGAAGTTTGCTGCTGTCCCACAACCAGATGTTTGAAAAATAAAGGATATTATTGCAAGACCTGCTCTTTCATCTTTGCTGTGCGCTGCACACCTTATCACTGGATTTCTACACCATACAGCTGCACGCCTGGAAGGGAGAGCCTGGGAAGGACATATAAAGTGAGTACATTACTGGGGGCTAACCCAATGAGGAAGGGGGGGTGTCTTCGGACAACCACCCCAACCTTCAGGGTAATCTATGCCCATTTAATGCTTAGTACTGCACTTATTATTTAACACACCAGTGTATGCTCCCTTCCATTAACACAGTCCCAGCACTTTAGAGCACCTTTCACAAACAACTATTTACAAATTGAAATGGAGCAAAGTTAGACCAATCCTTGATGTAGAAGGATAGGAGTGTTTTCCCCTTCTCACTCCGTTTTCCCCCTCCCTCTCTCTGTTTCTCCCCCCTCTCACTCCTTTTTCCCCCTCCCTCTCACTCCTTTTTCCCCCTCCCTCTAACTCCTTTTTTCCCTCTCCCGCTAACTCCTTTTCCCCCCTCATTCTCACTCTTTTCCCCCCCTCATTCTCACTCTTTTCCCCCCCCCCTCTCACTCCTTTTCCCCCCTCTCACTCCTTTTCCCCCTCTCTCTCACTCCTTTTCCCCCTCTCCCTCTCACTCCTTTTCCCCCCTCCCTCCCTCTCACTCCTTTTTCCTCCCTCCCTCTCACTCCTTTTCCCCCCCTCCCTCTCACTCCTTTTCCCCCCTCCCTCTCACTCCTTTTCCCCCCTCCCTCTCACTCCCTTTCCCCCCTCCCTCTCACTCCTTTTCCCCCCTCCCTCTCACTCCTTTTTCCCCCTCCCTCTCACTCCTTTTCCCCCCTCCCTCTCACTCCTTTCCCCCCCTCCCTCTCACTCCTTTCCCCCCCTCCCTCTCACTCCTTTCCCCCCCCTCCCTCTCACTCCTTTCCCCCCCTCCCTCTCACTCCGTTTCCCCCTCCCTCTCACTTCCCCCCCGCACTCCGTTCCCCCCTTCTCACTCCGTTTCCCCCCACCCCTCTTCACTTCTCTCCGTTCCCCCTCCGCTAAATTCCATGTTGTGTTTGGTGTGTGACAGGACATTAGAACACACCCTCTCTCTTCCCATTGGTCAGAGCAGGGTCGTGACCCTGCTCTGAGCTCGAAAGTATAGCTCTCGTCTCCTCAAGCACAAAGCTTGGGAGAGCGTGTGTGCCCACGTGTGAACGGGAGGATTACCATTCACAGAGGTATGTGTACCAAGCGCATAGCGCGGTCAGCGCCAGCGGGGACTCAGCCTTATTCTGATATGATGCCGCCGTCACCTTATGAGTTTAATAATCTAAACATCTGCCTCTTCCTTTCCATTTTCTCCCGTACCAGTTTTATATAAATACATTGGTGTACACTTGTTCCTTTTAGATTTTTTACCCAGGGGTATGTATACGCACACTTATCTAACAGTGTTTTAAAGACTGCCCATTTAGGTTAGTCCTCATGTTTTTATTAAAATCTACCTTCCTAAAATGTTAAGTCTTTGAATTTGTATAGGAGAGAGGGGAGCACATTCGGACACAGGGCACAAAGCCGCTTGCTTACAACTAAATAGAACTGCTTGACTTGTATCTCACAGGGGGCACTGGGATTGCCTATGGTCACGTGTTTACAGCTGATGTTTGGTCGGGTTTTAGTAGAGTGACATAAAGAACATAAATTTCAAGGTTCCAAGACCTTGCTTCAAAGTGCCATAATGAGCACGCAGAGGACTTTTTTTCTCTTTTCAAAATGGCAGCTGGGGCACATTCGGACACTGAGATGTGGGGAACAATCAGACAGTGTTGCTTTGGGAACATCTTCAGGGTCACTTACAACCATGTGATTCAATACAGATTTGACATCCTTTAAAGTGTCAAAGGAATGAGGCACAACACACTCAGGAAAAATCCTCTGTGACAAATGTGTACTAAAGGTGAACACACACATCCAAAACACCAACGATCCCTCCAGGTAACCGGAAACACCACCAGATTACCTAATGAGAAAAGCCAAAAAGAAAGGACATAGTGTAATCTGTTTTAATGATGCCACACATCAGAAAGCATAAATCACACTCACAAGATTGATGATAAAAACAAGCAGTGGGTGTTGTTTTCACCAGGACACCCGCACCTCTCAATAGCACGATCCAGGGCTCAGCTGCTCCTACGGTGTAGGCGATCCTCTTCTCAGCCGGCTGGTGTTCGATGTGATGATAGTGCCTGCTGAGCTAGAAGGCACCTTCCAGTCCAGCAGGCACTATCATCACATCGGACACCAGCTGGCTGAGAAGAGGATCGCCTAAACTAGGCTCTGGAAGCAGCTGAGCCCTGGATCGTGCTATTGAGAGGCGCAATACACATTTATTTGTCACAGGGTGTTTGCGCCTCCATTCCTTTTTTGCTATTTCACACATATACGGACTGGGAGACCCCCTTTTTTTTTTTTGGTGATCTGCGTCCCATACAGGGTTTAATACAGTATCATGTTTGTATCACTTGTAATATATTTGTGTATCTTTTGCACTTTTTGTTTTATATATCCTTTGAAGTGTGGGTAGTGTTACTTATAAAGCCACAAGAACGTAGTGAAATGTAGGCTATAAATAGATTTAACAAATATTTTTTTTTTTAATACAAATGTTATTTTTTTTACAATTTCACAGGCATTTGTGTTACTTGCATGCCTTTTGCATATTTTTTGTTCTTTCATGCGTTTACTTTCTCATCATTTAGTAAGTCCATTTTAAGCAATTTAAACAAGACTTCTGAAAGGATATTTATTAATGGAAATTAAAACAAAATCATATGACAAAATGTCTGCCCACAGCACCGCAGACAAAATTCCCAGGTCCCAGGACTAGTTACGACCTCCCCCCTGTATTGGCGGTCTCGCTAGCCCCCTCTATTTCCCCCCCACCCCACACACACACCCACTCTGCCTCTCTTCCTCACTCGCACCCTCTCACCTCTCTTCCCCCCCTCCTCCATCAATTCCCCCAGTTTCATTCAATCCCTCCCTGTCTCGCAGGTATTTCTCTCCCTTGCGTCTAACACCCTCTTTTCCTCACCCCCTCTCTCCTCTCACTCTTTCCCCCCCACCTCCCTTCCGTCAATTACACCTCTCCTCACTCATTACCTCACCCCTCACACAATCCCCCTCACAAAATACATACCAAAAAACATTCCCACCCCCAAATACAAAAAAACTGTCCACCCCCACAAATTCATCAAAAATACAGACTTGCCTTGGGGATGGTCTCAGGCCTCTGGCCGGGCCTGGCTGCCGGTGCTCTAGTTCAGGGGAGCACAAACTTTTCCTGCTGCGCCCCCTCTGTCTTCCTTGTCCCGCTCTCGCAACCCTCTTCCCCCCCACCTGGTATCCGCGTCAAATGACGCTGCGGGGTCATGATCCGTGTCAGGATATAAAAACAAAAAAAAATGAGATAGTATAATCCAATACTACAGAACAGATTTATTTAAAATTAAAACATTTTTTTTTCCTTTTCATGTTGTGCTGCTTTAAGTGCAGTCCATTTCTGTGTTTGACAAACATTTGTATTCGGAACATTGCCTTTTGTTTTGTTAAATTATTTGTTCTTACACCGCGCAAGCATTGTTGCCCAGTTAGTGCCTGATGTACCTGTTGGTGAGCTTTTTAATTTGGAGTGTTCGATAAGGCCTAGTACATTTGCAGAGTCACTTTCCATAAGTAATGTGTGTGTGTTCGCATCATCTTATTCTGACAGCTGGTGCAAGTTCCACTCTTGATGATACACCAAAGGTTGCTACTCTGCTTCATTTAACACAGCAGATGTCTGTGTGCAAAGCTGGGATGAGGGGCCAACCTAACTTCTTCTTTTTAATTTCCAGTGTGTTTGCATGTTGCAGATAGTTGAGGTGATAATCTTGAGGGCCCTGTTGCCTTCTTGGGCACAGATGAGCCTTTTAAAGTTACTACAAATAATTACAACCACTACTATAACATTTAATTATTATTATTATTATTATTATTATTATTTTCTTACCTGTGTTTTAAGGAAATCTGTTATTGGACAGTTTTAAATGTGTAAAACATTTTTTATAGACCTATTGTGAAATACAAAGCCAGTTAAGGTGTGTGTGTGTGTGTGTGTGTGTGTGTGTGTGTGTGTGTGTGTGTGTGTGTGTGTGTGTGTGTGTGTGTGTGTGTGTGTGTGTGTGTGTGTGTGTGTGTGTGTGTGTGTGTGTGTGTGTGTGTGTGTGTCGGTGTCAACTGGAGTGCTACTTGGAATGCCAAAGAAGCCCCAATTCACATCCAATATTTGTAATTTATTTATAAAATATTTTACCAGGAAAAAAATACATTTACAGCTACCGCTCGTTTTCACGTATGCCCTGGGCACAAAATTGACAACCTTAAACGTGTTTGTAACGTTTAAAAGTATCAAACAGACGAAGTCTTGAAGGAACAATTTACTCTGGTAAATTGTTGTGGAAGTCGGGTGATTGTTATGACAAATTATTTTAGTCATTTCTATGTGTCTTTTTTTTGTATGGATAATTTTAGTTAAATGTTTTGGCCTAAACATGTTAAGCCTGCAACCACATCACCTATTCAGCATGTATAAGTACACGTATAATCACCGTAGTTGAGAGGTTTTCTTCCCCCAGGACACAGGTACTTTTTTTTTTTTCCCCTCCCATTTAGTACGTCTAAATTTTAACACCTTAGGCACCACATACATATGGTTTTAGTTGCGTCATGAGTGAGAAAAAGGTGTATTCTAGCTACTGTATATATTTCAGCTGGAGGCGACGGGATTACTGAGAGCTTGAATGTAAGGAATGAAGGAACTGGTAGCACTAAAGATGACCCCTAGGTAGCCTGGTTGGTGTGTTCATGAGATTGTGGTCTTACTGACATTTGTAAGTGCACTCCCTTCGTTCTTAAGGGATACAAAGGACGTTCGTTTGAAATTGGACAATGTTGTGGTGGAATCTGAAACATTTACTTGTAGGACTTGATGTAGAGGGACTCTATACAAGTATCCCTCATGATGTTGGGATGAAGGCAGTGATGCCCTTCCTGAAAACAAGGGATACGACCTGTAGTAGGCATGATTTCATCATGAAACTTCTTGTTTTTTGTTTTTTTTTGTTTCAAACGTTTTTATTATTTTTTATGGCATACTTTATAACATAAAGAGCAATGTGCATAGATTTCGTCCTGACATCAGTACAATCCTTCATTACATTCAAACACATCACTTGGGCTTAACGTCATTAAACATTGCATCATAATCAGAACAAACTTCATTTAAAATGTAAGATATTTAGCTACCGCCCAGCCTCCACTCGGGAGGCGACTACTTTCTAAGTCTTTTAATGCTTCATCACTTGAAAAGGGGGGAAGAAAAACAGAAGAAGAGAGAGGGGGGTGGAAAGGAGAGAATAAGGAGGGCGAGGAGGAGGGGGGAGGAAGACAGAGGAAAGGGGGGTGCTCCCCCCCCTCTGTCCCCCCCCCCCTCTGTCTCCCCCTCGTCGGTTCCGTTATTTGGCTTTGCCTTTGATTTGGGTCAGTTCAAGACTGTTGGCATCCTGGGCCATGTGTTTCTAGTTCTCAGGCCATGCGTCCCAAACCTTATAATGTTGGTCTTTTTTCTGGCTTAGGAAGGCTGAGAGGAACTCCCATCATTCTGACCTCCTTAACTCTACGGATGACTGTTTGTTTAGACAGTGCTTTCAATTTTTTCCATGCAGCTGCTATTGGGCAGCGTGCTGCAGTGAGAATGAACGCCGCCAATTTCCTTTGAGGGGTCTGGAGTTCTTCTATGGGTTTGGCCAGCAGAAAGGACACCGGGTCCATCCGAATGTTCACCCCAGTAACATCTTGGATCAAAATCCTGATCATATTCCAGAAAATCTGGATCTGGGGCCAGAAACCACCAGATATGCCACATCCCCTCCAGCAGAGATCTGGCAGGCCAGGGAAGATCTGACTCAGCCTACTCGGGGTTAGGTACCATTGAAATAGAATTTTATATATATTTTCTTTTATAGTAGTACAAATTGAGGTTTTAGCTGCAGATTCCCAAATATCCTCCCAGTCATCCTTATCTGTTTATATGTTGAGGTCCACAGCCCATTTTGTCATATAACTATGGTTGACGGCTACTATTGGCAGTGATATTCCCGAATAAATCTCCGAAATCAGGCCCTTCTGATATCTGCCGCTCGCACATAGTTTTTCAATTTTTTTTGGTTCTGCAAATTTTATTTTTTGGGAGATGGCTAATATAAAGTGCCTGATCTGGAGAAAACTAAATAGCGGGAAGTGGTGTGAGTGGAACTTCTGTTGAAGATCTTGGAATTATATTATTGACTCTTTGGCCACTAAGTCCACCACCCTTAGTTTTTTTTTTTATTATTGGAGCTGTAAACCTGTTGACATGCCTGATCCATGCATAGGCTGACAAACTTCAGTTGGCGTGAACTACATTAAATCTTGCTGACCTTGTTTGACTTGAAACCTTCTCTTGATGGTTAACCATTGAATAATTATACAACTGTTGACTTCTACTACACATGGGGAGTTTGCCCTGGATAAGACTGACTGACATTTGCTATAATTTTTACATTTTGTTGTGAATTATTGGTTTTGAGTTATTTTTCTTTTTGCTATGGATTATGGGTGTGCAAACTTTTGGCGCTGCGCCCCCTGCCAGAACTCCCCCCCGTGTTCGCGCCCCCTCTTACCTTCCAAGAGCATCAAATGGCACCGTGGGGTCATGTGACGTCACGTGACCCTGCTGCGTCACTTGACACTGCGTCGCCATAGCAATGTGTCTTCAGAGTCAAGGTAAGGTAGAGTTACATAGGCCTAACGCGGTCCCAGACATTTAATTTAAATGCCTTGGGGAAGAGCGTGGGGCCACTGTAAGCGTTGCGCCATCCGAAATACCTTTTGTGCCTCCACTGGGGGGGGGGGGGGTTTCGTGCGTATCCCTGGAATATGGCACTATTGAATACAGCAAAATATATGCTATACTGAGGTGTTCATTATCTTTTGTGATTTTAATATTTTTTGTTCTATGATGGATCTCTTTTTTTTTTTTTTCTTCTTCATATCTCCCCACAACGCTGTACATATTATTCCCACTTTTGTTGTCAGCACATTTTTAGTTGTGCCATTACTAACTTACATTAGAAATCTAAATTACATAATATCCAAATGAGCGGAAATAGTATTAAACAAGGAAGTACAAAGCAGATAAACGGTTAACCCCTTTGCTGAAAAAAGGCAATGCAGCAAGTTGCAGAACCATACAGTATCTAGCTGGTTCCTACAAGAGCAAATGAGATTGGGTTACTGACTCCATACTGGCTTGATGGCGTTGCAACTGCACCTGGCCCCGCTGTTACAGAGTACCTGTGCTTTCTCCCCACAACAATTACACTGATCGACGATAAGAAATACAAAAACATTTTATTAACAAGAAAATGTGTGAAATACGGGAACTATTAGGAACTGACAAAAGTACTGATTACATCCACTACTGTATATAGTGACTTCCCATCTTTGACGTAATGATGTCTGTATCCTAACACTACCCAGCCACTAGTGTTGTACGGGGTCCTGAGGATTCCTGGGCACCGGGTATCAGGGGAAATTTGCAGGCTGTGTACCCGGCCGGGTGGCTTTTGCTTACCTGCAGCCGGCGGCAGAATGTGAGGAAGATCACAGCAACATCTTGGGAGCAGCGGCAGACTGTTACTATTGGACAGCCAGGTCCTCCCCGGCTGTCCAATACTAACGCTCCTGCTCCGGTCACATGTTCCGTGGCTCCCACCGGCTTAACAAGGACGTCCTCTGCTGCCACCACCACCAGTATGTCTGCCGCAGCTCCCATGATGTCACCGTGGACCTACCCGCCCTCCGCAGCGGTCTTCCTGACCCGCTGCAGGTAAGTGTTCTGCTGCTCTGCTCCTGCTGTTTTCCAAGAGGAGGACCGAGGGAGCAGAATGGAAATTACCCGGCGCCAGTTCCAGCCTCCTGGTGCCGGGTCAGGGTAATTTCCGGATATTGGGAAAAAGTGCTGGATACCGGGTAATTTCTGGGTGCTCTGTACATCACTACCACCCACTATTGCATACATTGCTACTTCTCATAGATCACATGATCCCCACCTAGTTTTGGGCAGCCCCCCCAGGAGGATTTTTAAACACCATCACTATGTATTTCACACATTTTGTTATTAATAACATTTTATTGTTTTTCTTATCGGTCCTCTGCCAATCTTTCTAGGAGGCTGTTATAGAGTTGGTGATAATCCAGGATATATCCACGAGAGTGGTAGAGATGCATTATGCCTCTTGGACTCATATAGTTACTTACCTTTATATCAACAGCAAGTGTAATCAGTAGGACCTTTTTTAGACCCCTCAGGGGTCTTACCAGTTAATACATGTTTTTTCTTACTTGCACCCTGAATCAAGTATCTTGAAATTATTCTATATACATTTTATTGTGTATTAGGTTGATCACCTCTATTGTTTCCCACATCATGGCGCCACAACGTCAAATGGTGTTGTGTTGCCATGACAATGGGACTTTGTCATGGCAACGTGACACCATTTAACTTTGCGGCGCAATGATGAAGAACCCTGCAGGAAGAGATGGCACCAGAGAAGGTAATAGGCTTCGCACCACACGTCTGCATGTCCCGCAATATTCCCAGCCGGCCCTGGTTACTGTTGTGGTTGCTAGTTCTTTCTTTGTTCGTTTTTAACGGATTACATATTTTTTCTGTAGTCCAGGAAAATGACACATGGTCTCTTGCAGCAATCTGCTGCTGGGGATTAGATTTATGGATGCCCACAACATGGCAGGTCGGTTAGAAAAGGAGTCCATAAAGTAAAGATAATGACCGTAAAACCCTACTTCAAACTTTGTTACCATATTTGCAAGCATCATCATGCTAAGCACTTAAAAAAACGATTTGAAAATATTTGTCTGAATTCAAAGATGCTTGGGATAGACACAAGTGCCAGTTTAAAATATTGTAGCCAACTTCTATATATTTCTTTTGTGACATTTACAAAGCAAAACTGATCTGGAGCTATGTATACAGTATACTTATCTAAAGGTATCAAACACCCGTTCAGGCTTCAACATACACAATCACTGCTTTTAGTTTGCTTTCATTCTACAGTATGTTGGATAACTACACCTGTGATGAATGCTCTCTGGTAGGGAAGCTCTTGCTACTGTCTGGGGGAATAACCTGTGTTGGTTTGTAGTGGGTTAGTTGGGTGATAAGAGGGCTTGTACCGTACCACCACATAAAGAACTCATAAGAACAAATACAATGATAAGTCGCCAGCTACTTAAGTGGATAGAGTAGTGAAAGTGCATGGGGATCCTCTGAAGCGTTTTGCAGCACAGCATCGTCCTATTCAAGGTGTGGTCATCTTTGTTTTGATGTCTCCCTCTCCCATGACATTTGTCCCACATATATATGGCATGCAATGCATTGCTGATGGTTCATTGCAGAGAACCGTACATGTTTCAGAACAAGCCACTGCTATCTAGATCTGGGAGCAAGAGCAGCAAAAGATAAACTGATTAGAAATCACTAGACTAAACATGGAAGAATTCTGCGAGTGCTGTACAGTGTCAAAAAAATATTTCCCTTTCTCCCCCCCCCCCCCCCCCAGCCCCCCTCAGTGGTTTACTGGAACATGAGTAAGCTGCCAACGTTCACATTCCTCTGCTCTGAATCAGTTCAGTTTTGGTTATAAAGGGAGTTCAGTATCCATAGATACAGTTAAAAGTTCCACTATGGTCATGCGCTGGGGGTTGGAATGCTTGGATTGTAGATCTGTTTCACATTTAGGTGAGGATGTAATCCTATTATTTGCAATAGGTGTATTTCAAACATTTGTACTTGCAATGGGGTTGAAGCAGCATTGTATGATTCATACAATATAGGGTGCGGAAGTGTATTTATTCATCTCTGAAAAGCGGTGTCTAACTTTAGTTCTTTTTTTTGCTGGAGTCTATGCCAAAGCCAAGATCCACAAAGCTTGGTTAAGTGACTTAATGGGATGGTAACCTAACCTAACATCATATTAAGCCTTACCGCATGTTTTCTCCTATAAAGATTATTGTGTTAACAGCCTTTAGTGATAATGAGATTCAAAAGAGGGGTTTACTAAAATAGTAGTTCTCCTCTTCCTTCTCCTTGTATTGACTTCTATACCTCTTAAAACACTCCTCTACAGTATACAACATGTTTAGACCTGATACCTAGGAAATATGCTACTTGTAATATATACTTTACATATTCATACAGGCATTTTCCAGTTATGTCTGGTGTTCATAGGTGTCTCGCCACATGTTCTATGACACAGTCTTTTGGGAGGTACATAAGTGAATGGGTTCTCTACTAAAATAGTGAGTCCCACCGCTGCCAGGGTCTGGATGGCAGTAAAATAGATTTTGACATGACCTTATTGGAATATTATAATTAACCTATGAATGACCTATGGCCACGGCCATTGTTTTTGCATACAACTAGCCTTGTGTAAAACTCGGTGAAAATAACACCCATTACTGTTTTAGGTCATTTTTTTTTAATTGCCGCCATTTATTTAAACTTGTTTTTTTTTTTTTTTTTTTAAATTTACTTAATTAATTAACTGGCGCACGGCCGGAGTCATCGCGGGCCGGGCCGTATGTTGTGCAGGCCTGTTATAAGGCCTGATATAAGGGGAGCTTTGTGGATCTAGCCCCAAATGTAAGAAACATGGTTATCATGTACTGTATATCTGATGCAATGTTTAGTTGCAGGCTAAACATAAAATTATTTTCTTTAAATACACTTTTGCTGCCAGTTTATTCACCAGAATATTATATGTAAGCAAATTTAGTTTCAGATCAATTTCCTGTTTTATTGAAAGATTGTTGGATTCCTCTATGTTTGTCCTTGGCAAAGGAAGTCGAGAAGATAATCATGGATCCAACATTAAAACATGCTTATTGAACAATTTGATTGTTACTTTAGTGTCAGTACTGACCGTACTGTCAGATTTGTGTCCGTACCACAAGGAGCTGTGGGTCATGACTTGTGTCGTCACTGTTACTGTATAAGTTTAACCTTCACTAGTTCTGCTGAAGACTTGAGACTGCTTTTCTAGTTTGCTCTAATTAATGGTTTCCAAGAACTACTTAAGCAGTCAGCGCTGATGCTAATCATTGCAGTCCGTGTTATCTTTTTGTCCCTGCTAAGACACCCTAACAGATTTCCGTGAAAAGACATTTGGAGATCGGACGATATTAAGAGTTATTTGGGGGCTTCTCTTTCTATGCTCCTTGTACTTGTTGAAAAAAGATGTATAAACGGTCTCTGCACGATGTAATATCTATAATATGAGCAACATGATTGTTCTTCACGAGATTTCATCTAAAGAAGCCTCCAAAATCACAATTTACAAGGATACCTGTAAATAATATGAATAGTGGTGCAATAAAAGATGCTGTGATCTGTTTGTAACTACCTTGTTCTTTGTTCCAAAAAACAAAACAAAATAGTTTTTCTCTTCTTTACAGAAAGAATAAACAAGGACTTCTGCCCAGTCTGGAGGATTTGCTCTTCTACACCATTGCAGAAGGACAAGAAAAAATACCAGTTCATAAATTCATCACTGTAAGTTCAGAAGTGTTTTAGTGTCTTAACCCTCACAATCTTCTTTAGGGACATTTAATCTATTTAATAGTGAAGCTAGTGGCATTTTTTTTAAAAACCTTACATGTACATTGTACATGTAAAGCTCACTGGATTTTGGGATTTATGAAATGTACAGTTTTGTTGACTTTAAGTACAGAGTTGTCTACCTTTTTTAAGAATGAAGAGCCACATATTTACTGACTGTTATTGGGGCCACATGTTCACGTGTTTGTACATTTATTTTTTACCTTTTCTTTATATATTGATAGCCATGTGCACACTACTTTAAATTATGAGGATACTGGGATCTTAATTTACAATACAACATTAAGGGCATAATGCATGAAAACAAACAGTGGTAGATGGAAACATAGACAACAAACAGCAAAATGTTATATCCCTATTCCATCCTTGTGCATTTTCTCTCTTAAATGAGATTCACAAATCTTCGATAAGGGATATAGGAGCTTGATCCTGCCGTTAAAGCAGGACAGCGCCCTGTCAATCCTTATCACAGCTTAGTGAATCCCAGCCTTAAGTTTGTATGTTTGGCTAGCTCTCCCATATTCTCCATCTTTCCACTGTGCCTTGTTTCCACTGGGCTCCTCTCCTACTGGTTTTAACTCCCCTGCTGTGTCATGATCTCCAAAGGAATTTAATTGGGCCCCTATCTAACAGATTGAACAGCCCTAACTCTGTAGAGCTGCTGCTTTAAGATCTTGTGGTCAACAAATTTGGTCACTCTTTGACAAGTGGCAAAGTAGACCGTGCTGTAGATGTGTACCCCAAAGAGAGCCCCTGTCACTTGGCTTGATTACCACTGGCTGTCTTCCCTTTGTCAATTGGGTCCAAAAAAAGTATTAAAGCTCTTTATCTCCTAAGTTGTCTAGGGGGGGACTAATACACTTTCTTATATTCCATTTATTGCCATGCATAAGAAACATATATATGAAATAAATGGTTACACTTGCGCCCACTTCTGAACCTCAGAAATCCCTCAAATGTTTCTTATTTCTTACAGGCATTAAAGTCTACAGGGCTGCGTACGGCCGACCCCAGGCTGAAAGAATGCATGGATATGTTAAGACTCTCCCTTCAAACCATGTCAGATGGTGTCATGCTGGATAAAGAGCTCTTCAAGAAGTAAAAAGCCTTTTCTGACACATTGGGGAAACCACTAGTCAGTGTTTAATATGTGGATTTGGAGCACTGACTAATCCTTGTCTTTCTATGAGATTACGGCAGAGTGCACATACCACAGGAGACTGGAATCTAACCTTTAACAATAACTGATAGTTAGAAATTAAAAGCCAAAATATTTGGCGCTTCTGAGTGGTAGAAACCTGGAATTTGATGGCAGATAAACACTTTGCTACCATAGTATACCCATAATATCCCTTCCCACTTTTGTTTAGCTCCAAAATGTAGGCTGTAATTTGATCGTTGGGATGAGTAGTGGTAGCACGTCTTCTGAAAGACTCCTCAAGGTGACATTGTGAGGCTCTCTAGTCTCAGGATAAGCACATAAAACGGTTGCTCCTACAGCATCACCTACAATAACATTAAAGAGTGGCCATTGCTGCCTTTGTATGTATGACAAAGTGCATGGCTAGATTCCTTTTAAAGACAGTTGTGCTGCTAATGATTCACTAATGTGCAGTAGCTCAATTGAATGACCTGTAGTTATTGATACTTCTTGACAGAAGATATATTGTAGTTCACCAGTGGAAGAAAAATAAGTGTACAAATAGGAGTGCCATGAGTTAAAAAAAACAGCAATGCCAACTTGATCTATCCTTTAGTGGGTAATAGTGTATAACTGTTTTAAGATGTTCACTCTTTTGATAAAAGCTCTGTAAAAGAACCATCATTATTCTAATGATCTGCTCTCTAAAGTCTACTTGTTAGCAATGTTCTGTACTTGTTTTTGAGTAATGGGCACAGGAACTGGTTTGCCTGATTTTATTGTCATTTGATCTGGCAGGTTAACAAGTAAGCTAATAAAGTACAGTGCAGGACAAACGGTACAGTTTTTGTTGTTGATATATTGGTTATTTCATTGATTAAAGTACAAGCCACGGTAATCAAGCTTGTAAATGTTGTAGTTCATTAACTTGTGAGCCAGGTAAGTGAGTGTTTTCCATTTTCATACATGTCTTGCATCATAAAGGAACAGTGAAAGGTTATGATGCTACATGGAAATAAGTTTGAACGTAACCAACTGGAGTCTCGATGCCCACAATAAAGGTTTATCTATTGTTTTTGTAGGAAGCCATCGGGTGTTTAATTGTTTTTCTGTAGCTTGCACACATTTGCAGATATTGGGATGTTCAGTAATGGTTTCAGATCTAAGTAAGCTTTTTGCAGTTTTGAATTGTATAGCTCCATTTTGACAAGGGGTATGGTGTATAATTTCAATATATGCTAAACCCCTCGGTAATAAATGGGCTGTTTCACTTTGTAGTACTTCGAACACTGACTCTTGAATTCCATGTGATATTAGTTGGACGATTACCCAAACTCTTGCCATGCTTTATTGCCATTATGAAACCTCTTGCATCACAAATTAGTAAGAATCCTGTTTTATTATTGCCGTTTCTTTCCACAACAGTGGCTCATTAATTTGAATGTTTTTGATAAACTTAGAGGGTAAATTGGCAATGACTGAGAAGTCGCATGACAGACATTGTCATAGCTCCACTTTAATTCAGCTTTATCTGTTATATACCGGATAGCATCTGATCTTAAAGTCCCATTTTTCTAGTTTCCCCTAAAATACAGAATTTAGCTGAATAGCCGAGTTCTTGCGGATGTTGAAGTTGCTATTTTTATCAATTTGTTTACTAATGAAAATAGCAGTGCCATCGGCACACTTTCTTGCAGTTCCTAGAACTAAAAGAACTTGCCCGTGTAACACATCTTTAGGAGTTTGTTACAGGAATGAATGTGTGTGTTAATGGGAGTCAGAAATAAAGGCATCACTTACAAAATGCACTTGATGGAAACAGATTTAGGTAGATTTGGTTTTTATCATTAAATAAAAACAAGTCTCCAATCCTAGTTTGTAATGCTCAACTGACTTCAGAGATGAAATCTTCTATTCTTTGCTAATGTCATTATTGACCAATCACATTGGCAAACTGGAGCTTTATAGCTATGTGGGTGGTACAGACAGGATACAGCTTTACTACGGGATGTTCTATTTGTTTGTGACCTTGAGTGGATGTCTAGTTTATAATCTACAGATTTGCTAACAAGCAGTCTGAAGGTAACCGTAAAATGTAAATGTAACCTGTTTCAAACTGACCCAACAGCAATCTCGCTTATTCTGTATGAAACTAGCCTTGCAGCTACTTTGTCTGCACAACATGAGTGTGGCATTCTCTGCATTGATTGCAGAATATAGATGTGAATCTTGGATGTTTGTTAGGTTTACTGTGATTTGCCGTTGGTTATAATACCTTTTTAATGGATTAACATGAGACTTCTTGTTGAAGATGATATTACAGTACAGTGTACAGAGCTCTCTAAACCTCAGTCACTACATTATACACAAACGAGAGATGTAGCCTGACCAAGTCATGTACAAAAATATTTATGAAGAATCCTGTTGGTTCATTGAAATAGATCAGCAACTAACAGATCAACAATTTTACAGACCAAATAACCGAACTGTATACTATACATGTTATCAATTTAATTCACAACTTCAAATTTGCACCATCTCGTCTCTACCTTTTTGTTGGGGGTTTTCTCCCCACCTCCAGAAATGTTTTGTTGATTTTATTAATCCCTATGCTGCCGGAGGGAAGAGACTGACGAAACAAAATGATCTTCAAGTCATAAACGTACATTTATGTTGGGAGAAAATGTTTTATTAGGGCCCTTGCTTCTGCAACTGTTTTGTTCAACCCCCCCCCCCCCCCCAGTATTTTACCGATGTTCAGTGTTTCCCAACCGTGATCATTGATTTCCCAACCTTGAACATTGATCATCCAGGTTTGTGCACTGAATTTATAGAACGGGGTTCCCCAAGACAAAACAATTACAATTTATACTGCAATCCACTCGCATTACCGGCGCTTCTAGGTAGTCGTTCAGTTTTCTCTTTATTAACTGACGCAAAGTAGATCAGCTGGAATAGATCAACTACCATAGCCTACACGCCCACTCCACACACCATAGTGCTACCCTATATTTAAAACCATGGGAAAACACAGTTTATACTTATTTTAACTGTTTTTCTTTAATAATGCAAAATATTCCATTCCAATCGTCCTTAAGAATTGCTCACTGTTAATAATGAAGACATCTTTCTCTCCACGACAAGAGGAATGTGCTGGTTACCTTACAGCAGTGAAGAGAATGTATTAATGTATTATAAGAGACATTAGTAGAAAAATTAAATATCCTGAGACAAAACTGTGAAAATAGAGTGGAACAAAATCTATATGAACTGTATTATATTCAGCCCGGACCTACGTACTGTTCCATATTGACAGCAATGCCAGAATATCCGGCCAATCTCCAGCACGAAATGCCTGAATGAGTCATCTGTGCTCCATTCACTAATATATCATTTTACTTCACAAATATATCATTTTACTTTTTGGGCTGACTTCTTTCCCTACGTGCAGTACGTGTGTGAAAAGAGCAGCCGTTAGCAACAGTTTTAATTTCCATGTGAGCAGAATTGTAATGCAGGACCAGTATACATTATGAAGCACAGTACACAGTACAGCTGCCTGCAATGCTCACTCTGTAGCTTCTCAGTCTTTTGATGCACAATGTTAAATGTACAAACTTGTTGGTTTCCAGTATAGGTGCATTTTTTTCTTTATTTCTTTTTCTTTCTGACGCACATCAAAATAGTGTGAATTGTGTGTCTAGGGACAAATTCAGGGTGTTGCTAAATAAGACATAATCTTAGCCAGCTCAAAAACCTTTGGGTCTGAGCTACCTGAGATCGTGTATGTTTAGTTGTAAATTGTTTGGGAGGCCTGTGAGCCCTCCTCTTTAGTTTAAGCTCCCCCATCCCGCTCCTATTTAATCAGCAGGTCCAAGTACACACATTTGAATGTAGCAGTATATTGAGAGATTCCTTCCCGTAGGATATAGGTGGGGATGACCTTCGCTGTAGCAATAAGCAGGGGAAGTATACAGGAGTCGCTGATCTTGCGGTTTCCGGTGTCGTGACTGAAACTCTGAAAAAAACACGGTGCTGGGGAAGTGGTTTCCGTGACGGTGCCGCAAAGGGTGGGTCCAGTCCTTTCAGTGGGACGCTGGCAGCGTTAATCTTCCTGGGCTGCATCGCAATGACGGGAACATTAAGACCAGCTACATATGTAAATATATTTTTTATTTTCACTTGATTTTGTTACATTTTTTTCACTATGTTTATTGGGGCAGTTCTGGGTTTTAACTGCGCTGTAGCTCATACATGGCACATATAGTGCTCCTAAATATTAACCCCATAGGCCCCACATACATGTCACACATCGCATGCTGTTGGCTATATTATTGTTTTATTTCCTCTCTTGTCTATATAGTGGAAGAGATGCAAAAGACATTATGCAATTGGAAGTGTAGGACCTGCTGATAGAGTACATAGGTTGACGTGGTTATAGGGTTGAAATGCTTTGGCCAAAGGATTGAACTAAGTGTCACATACTTAGGAGAAGAATAAACATAGTGTTGAACTAAACATTTTGTCACGTTGGATGTGCATTGGGGCTTCTTTGTTTACCATTATTCAACAGGACACCACCTGGCACTGGAAGGCACATTATGGCCCAGTTACAGCAATAGGCAGTGCTATGTCTTCTGGCGCTGGAATGTGTCTTAACACAGTTGAGTAAATATGGGCCCAAAGTGAGCTCTGAACACCTATTGATAGTTGTTTCTTTGTCAAATACACAGTTATATGTGCCAACCTGTCGGCATTTTCTCTTCCTGTAGCATCTAGTCCTTTTTTGTGAATCTCATACTTTACTCTATTTGATTATTTATCGGCGTAATAGCAGTTTTTTTTTTGAATGTTTGTAAAACTTATTCGATTTATGAAGTTTAGTTGATCAGTAGACCCATGTTCCCCCCACCACCCCCCAAATATTATTGTCAAATATCACGCTCATATACAGCAATGTTATCTGTATAGGTATCTGCATCTACTGTCTATACACTTCCACAGGGAGATGTCTGTGCCCAAATTTGTTGTACATGATATTTCTACCTGTGGAAGTTCTATTGTTTAGCTATTTACAATTCTGCACACCTCGGTGGCACAATTAAATGATCCTATTATTATAGTATTAGGTGGCTGAGCTAAAATGTATTAAAACACCAGGATGGATTATTTAACTTTGTCTTGATTCCGAACAATAAAGTAATTGAAGTCAAATTTATATATATTTTTTTTCTTTTTGCATAGGTGTGTTCAAAGCAACATTGTGCTGCTCACTCAGGCGTTTAGAAGAAAGTTTGTCATTCCTGATTTTATGTCTTTTAACTCGCACATTGATGAGCTTTATGAGAGCGCCAAGAAGTTATCGGGTGGAAAGGTAATGTCTTGCATAAATAAGTGTATATGTTTGTGACCTAGCGCTGAACGTGTACGTACACAAGAAATGATCTTCCATATACAGTATAATATTCTGCAATCTGGCAAATGCATGAAATAAAACGACATTGGGGCCTATTTATTCAGCGGTGAACTCTGCCACACAAATGAACCAAAAAGCAGAATTAAATTGAACGTATTGATTAAGAATTAATGCTATGCAGGCAAATCCCATCTGACCTCTTCTTGACATGCACTTTCTGCACAAATTGTCTATTTGACGAGGTGTGCATCACCTCCCTGAGGGGATGTGGCATAGAAAGTGTTACTGTAATCCATTGTAGTAATCTCGCTACGACTTGTTATACAGATGTAGTTAACGGTATTGCACCTGTTAACACAACGCTATGCAATCAAAGCTGGCACTCCATTTAACGGCAGATTTGACGCAGAGCCATGGAAACACTTTTTTTTTTCAATGTTGAAATGTTAACCAATACCTTTTGGATACATCTAGTTCTTCAACTGACGGTGAGAGCTTCGAAACATTTTCCAAGACCACTTAGGACATAATGCAAACCTAATTTATATAGATCTAGATAGCTATACTTTTGCATAATGCTTCAATGTATAATTTTATTTGGATGCATCTCTCCAGGATGAAAAGATGCAAGGGTATATAAAAAGAGGTATAGGATTCTGCATCGCAACACCCCATGCAACAGAGAGACGTGATTTTGGATTATGGCTTTCTGTGCAATATTACATCTCGCACTTCGCGGAATAGCACGTGGATACCATGTATTGCTAGTTTGGTTCATTTGCATACACAATTAGCATATTGCTTCCCCAGAAACAAATTCTGTCTTAAAATGCTGTATTTGCACACAATCTCTAATGAGACCGGTGGGATGTATTTGCATGTCTTTGCACGGAACTGCCATTATCGCAGTTTAATGAATATACCCCCAATGGCAGAATGGATTGCCTCCGCTGAAGGGCTTACCGCCTTTTTTATTTAGGGAGACAGGAGATGGACACAGGAGTAAATGCATTGGTTAACTCTTTTGGGTGCTGGAGGGGCCGTGGCACCAGGGTACCACGCCAGACAACATGATTTAGTGGCTATGTCTTGGGCCACCAAAAGGGATAATAGGCATTTGAATGGGTAAAAGTGCATTTGATTTTTGCTCTAGTACAACTATAATGTGAATGTATTACGATATTTGAATGTGTTTTCAGCACCTCTACAACAGGCTAGTCAACCTTTTTTTCCTTCGACGGTCAAAATGTGTCTGATTAGTGGGTTGTATGATTTTGTGTTTGTGGAAGAGCAGGTACCATGATTTAATAACGTGCACATTGTATAAACACAATGAATTAAATAAATGGGGCTATTTTGGCGAATGGTAATTTGTGACACTGAATCAAAAATGTAATGAGAATTTAAAGTCTGTATTTTAGATTATTTATACGTCTGCAAAAACACTTTCCCTATCATTTTGAACTCCTAAATAAAATGTATAGGAGTCATTAAAGTACATGAGGCAAATGAAGAAAATTCAAATTAAAATGCCATTTAGCTTTAAAGTGCGTTCAATTATTTGTAATACCTTGTTTCTTCATTGTGTACCAGTTATAGACATGTAATATGCTTAATACATAGAATTTGCTTTTCAAAACCACTGCAGGTCTCTTCTACCATAAATAAATTGAATATAAAACTTGGTGCTTGCTCCAGAGACTGGTGATACGTATGAATCTATGTGACATACTACTTTTGTGGAAACTTGATACTGCTGATTTCTCTGTCTCTCAATTGTTTGACATTTTGTCTCTATTGATTCATATGTCTCTTAGGGTTAGCCACATGCAAAGTAGCATTGCTTATTTGTCTGCTTCTGATTCCTATTTACTGTATCTGCACTAGGCTGGTTCTTTAATCATTGTGATAGTGTGACTTACCTATGTTGGTATACCAGGGTTTCAGTTAGCATTTAACAGGCATTTATCGGATTACTGGCAATAGTAGTGTAAGCCTGTATGGATACACTGACATGATTAGCGTGTAGCTCTCTATTTTGTTTTCCCGGTCTATGGAAGCAAAAGTTTAAGTTGTTCTGTTTTTTGTTTTGCATAATTACAGTGCAGACGAGAGGGAGATATTTATGGTATGAAGGGAAGCACCGGAGGTTCCTTTTTTAGGAATCTGTGGGAACAGGCCTGAGGAAGGGGCGTTATGCCCCGAAATGTTGCCCCCCTTTGCTTCATCATATCTACTCCATCTTTTGCCATTAGGCAGATTATTGTCACCACTTAACCTTCCCTTTTTTCCCCTTGTTTTTTCCCTTCCCTCCCCCATCTCCCTCCCCATCTCCCTCCCATCACACCAATTTGGCATTTGTTTGTGCACATAGATTTCCCTGAGGAAAGTTGTAGCATCCTCCAGATTATATATTGTATACTGTATTTCTATCTCAATACAATTGATATATTTTGACATTCCAGTGTTTTTTCAATTTATTCACATTAAGTGCTGGGAACATCACCCTTTTTTGCTCTATATTTGTGGGGGGGCTAAGGGTCCCTCCTGTCGTTCCCGTGCATCAGAAATTATATATTGTAAACTTTACTTTGGGAGTGCTGTCTTCTAACACAATACATATATATTTTTAAAAATAAAACTTGAGCACGTTTCCTGGAACTAAATTAGCGAGACACTCATTGTTCCATTGCTCCAAAAATGTAAACATTATACAGTGAAAGGAACTACTGCCCTGTGATACTATGCCTAGTTTTACAAATGAGTGGAATTGCAGTATTGGTCCTTTTTTATTAATCCTGCAAAAACATTTTCCTGCTGATATATATTTTATTGCAGCAAGAAATATATTCCAATATTATTATTATAATGTTCTTATTGTCTGTTTCTTAAATATTAAATAAAAATAATGTAGCCTGCCTTTTTTTTAAACCGTTAAAAAATATAGATTTATACACTATAGAAGATATACAGAATGAGATCTGTGATAAATGATTGAATTAGCCCTTTGAAAGAAAATAAGAGGACAAAATCCTATAACTATGGTCCTTGAAAGGTGTAGATTTCTCATAGGTGGCGATACTTACCATAGATTCAATTGTAATGTCCACTTAGGTGGAAGTTAATACGGTACATTAACTGTACATTATCCCACTTAACATCTTGAATAGGGACAAAAGTGTTGGGAACCAGTTATCTTGGGACAGTGATAATCGCGTTTGAATGATCCGAGATGCTCAAATGTACTGGGATATGTTGCCTTCGGTATCGCAGATCTGTCTGTTTCCCTCCTACCTCTTTATCTAGAGAGAAAAGGAAACATTTGTAATGTTTCCGAGGCCAGAGAATAATAATGGAACTCAATGCACTTCAGTTGGTATGATATATTGGAGGCCATACGTGTATTTACTGCGCTGTGCTATGCCATTAGGAACCTTCTGGCGACACAAGACCATTTCACTTCAATGTTTCACAGTGGTGGATGATGTTATGGAATAGCATATCTTTGTTAATATGGTCTAAAATATTCTTTGTGGCATTACATACTACCAGATTATCGCTAAGAATCTAGGGGACTTTGAAGCGTACCACTTTAATCACTGCTTTCCATCAATTCAGTTCTTGGGCTCATACAATAAGTGGATTACTTTATACTTTCTTGTACTTTATTGTCTTAAACTTTTTTTTTTTACAGGTTGCAGATTACATTCCTCAATTGTCTAAATTTAGTCCTGATTTATGGGGAGTTTCAATTTGCACAGTAGATGGTCAAAGGTAATTATAGTTCTTTTTCGATTTGGGTGGTTTGAAATGTTTATATATTTTTTGTTTTTCCTGTTGGTTATTTACAATTTACAGACACTGTTAAACCCTTCTATGGAGTTTTTACATTCTAGCTTTCTTCCTGATACACCAACACACACCAACACTAACACACACACACCAACACACATACACACCAACACACACACACACACCAACACACACACACACACACACACACACACACACACACACACACACACACACACACACACACACACACACACACACACACACACACACACAGCCATTGACTTCTATATGACATTCCTGTTCTGTTTTTAAGCTACAGTAAAGTGGGGAAAAAATGATGTTTTTGAAGTGCAAACCTCTTCTTTCTTGCCTTTCTTTATTGCTTTAGGCTCACATGTTCTACAACATGTTCTACAACATTCTTCTGGTGCTCTGATTTGCATATACAGTATGTGTAATGCAGACATTCCTAGAATGGTGTAGGAAGTTTGGCTGTGACATTTCCCCACGATGTCCGTGCCCAAACAGACAAGCCAGGGCAGCCGTGCCTTACCACTCGCTCGGACTATTACATGTTTAAATGTCCCACGCGGGACTGCTACACTGCCTAAACAGGCTGCACCAACATGCCATGTTTAAATGTCCCATGGGCAGGCAGTGTAGTGGTCCTGCAAGGGGCATTTGAACAAGTAGTTGTTGGAGCGGCAGGCCTGGCTTGGCTTGTTGGGTCAGGCGCTGGAGCGGACATCGCAGAGAAATGTCCAGCGGCGAGCTGTCCTGCATCGAAGTGTCCCGGCTGTGTTTTGGTCATGAACAGATATCCCATTCCGCTCCTAAAACTGTTCTCATAAATGGTTGTGGTGCTGGGGTCATGACCAATATACAGACTCCGCACCAAATCAGAACGTGGATTTTGTTTGGTCGGGTCATGCTATACAGTTTTTGTCATATTTGAGAGAATAAGATTATTGGGGTCAAAAGTACTAGGTAAACGAACAGATTTTTAGAAGAGATACTTCCTAATTTCAATTGTCTGGCTGCTGCAATGCAGACTTGCAGGGCTGCCACCAGCAAGTGATGGCTTAGCCAATCCGTAAAGACATGGCCCAAATTCCTTCCAACAAGCTCCCGCTCCCTTACCCACCATCAACAAGACTTTCTATAGTGCCGTAAAACGTTTGTAAATAGGTTTAAAGAAGCAGCTTGTCACATATTACAATGTATTGCAGATGGATAGGCATTATGTAGGGTGTGTATACTTTTAAAAACATTTTTATATTCGGCGGTTCTCAACATTGGTGCGATTAGTCTCGAATGTAGCATCATCGGCCAAAAATCTCCAATCTCCAATCCCCAGTATCTTAATCAGCAATTTAAACATGTTCATTCTCCAAAAATTATATGTTTTTTCTCTTAACTCAGTAAGACTGTAAATGTGACTTAAGCTTGACTTGTTAACTTTATTTTTTATATAACTTTTTGCTTTTCTGACATGTTTTGGCATCTTTTGCATGTTTTATGAACCTTTGCCTGTATGAAACAAAAAGCTGAATTGTGTATATATACAACGTTGAACAGGGAGAATTGTGCACATCTGTTTTTATGAAAATAAAAAGTAATAGCACTCTTGAGAAAAATGATTGTATTGGATGTAAGGAAAGATGATAATGATATACACCAGTGATGGTATTGCGTGCAATTCTGTAATCTGTCTTCATGTAGGCATTCAGTGGGCGATACTAAAGTGCCATTTTGCCTCCAGTCTTGTGTGAAGCCTCTGAAATACGCCATCGCAGTAAATGACCTTAGTACAGAGTACGTGCACAGATACGTCGGGAAGGAGCCCAGCGGCCTGCGCTTCAACAAACTCTTTCTGAATGAAGATGGTAAAGATTAAAATTGTTTGTTTATATGCACTGGGAATGTTTGTTTGCACTGATAGCATAACTTAGTGGTGAGAACACTGCCATTGCCCAGCAGTTCTACCTAGGCCCAAAGTTAACACATGGCAGTGGCATGTTCCGTAGACTGAAGGTAGACAAGGCAGCCTAAGAGGAATTTAAATATAATGTGGAGGTGGGAGGAGCTAGAGTTGGGCTTAGCATGCGCTAGGAGTAATCTTTGGGGTTGGAACGATGGTTATTAGGAATTAGTTTAACTATGATTTTATAGATACATATTGGGTTCTTGGTAGCATGTCAAATAAGGGTGAAAAAGGAAAGTTGTGATTTGGCATAATTACTTTTTTTTTTGCTTAGTTTTTCTTCCATTTGCAAAGCTGATATTAATAATGTGGAAAAAGTAGTGATCCCTCGTTTTAACCCAAGATTGTTTAGATTGTAAAAATGGCTAATTCTTTATACGCCAACTTGACCATTCAGACTATTTGCAGGCAAAAATCCCCATAGACTTCAAAGGAGATTTACGGCTGAGAACAGACTGTTTGGCATACAGTATATCGATTTAAGTGTCTGTCTAAATATGGTATAGTTGTAATCAAGTGATCTAGGAAAAGGAAATCATGCCTCGTAGACCTGTCTTTTATACAATGATGCTACAAAGGGATAAACCATTATTTTTCATTTTTTTAAGAATCAGTGTTTGTCATCATATCATTTATTTGTTCTCCATTGGTTGGTGTGTGGTGTGTGTGAATTTCTTCTAAATGTGCTATTTTTCGTGCATCCTTAAGTGCATCATTGTAACATATCAAATGCAGGATACAGCATTGTGAACATATCGGTGTATAATGTATGTAGTCTGTACATAACATTTAAAACAGCAGTTTTTTCATAATTAATTGATTTTGTATTTAAGGCCGCAATCTCTCCCCCCCCCCCTGTAAATTACCCCCTTTTTTTCAACTTTATATTTATTTTATAAAACAACATCAGTTAACATTATAACATTTTGAAATATGCATATAACATTGGAGAGGAGGGGGGGGGGGGGAAGGGAGAGAGGTGAGGGGGGGTAGTGGGGAGGGGTGAATAGGGACATGGCACAACAGTTACATGGTTAAATTACCCCCTTTTTTTGCAGAATTACAACTAGGATGGTCTTCCAGAGCTGAACCATGTGATTTCCAGCTCTTGGGGAGCCCCCTCTTCTCCCCCCTCACTGGTTCGCGAGATACTAACTGGGGAAGTAGCCGGTTATACTGTCTGTCTTTTAAAAGGAATTTAAATGGCTTTCCAGTAGGAAGCCACAATGTTGTTGATATGGCAGCTTCCTATTAACCTCAGATTTGGCTTCCATTTTGGAGAGGTAGAAAAGGCGAATGTTAATTCATTTAATTGAATTTGTTCTTTTAATAAAATGCATGATTCCATTACAAACATAGAATTTGATGGCAGATCAGAACTATTTGGCCCCCGCGTATCTTTACAGTACATCGCTAACAATCAAGTATTTTATTGGATTTATCGCCAGAACGTTGTGTTCCTTTTAGGGCAAGCAGCGCTCCTGGGCTTAAAAGGAACAAACTACTGTATATTGTATCTACTTTATCAGAACCTGGATAACACTTGGACCTTATTTACTAATTTCTAATGTTCACATGCTCATATATTTACACAGGCGAAAAACTAATATTTGATCAAACGCATTTTTCCTTTCTGTTTTGGGTTCCTAGATATCACTTATTTTTTTTCCTCACTTTCCCCCCCACCCCCCCTCAACCACAAATGTAATCTGGAGTTAACGGACTGTGAATGGGCATAGATAAATACATTAGGATTATTTATCATGTACGAGAACCATAATATACTACGCATCAGGGGTTCAGCATTGATATTTATAGCTCCAGCAGCATTAAACTGTCTGCTGTCTGTAGAGTTCCTGTCTCAGGGCTGTCATGTGCATGATTTGTTGTCCCAGTCTCTAATTTGCACATATTAATGGCGCTCAAGTGAATGAAATCCTGCTGACTTTGTCTGCTGTAAACAGGAGTGCTTTATTCATCCCATAATAGAAGATTAGCAATTAGGAGGTGAATCATGCTGAGCCGATGACATGCGATAATGATACCATTCTCAAAGTTCTTTGTATGCGATATCAATATTTGGATATGAAAAGAACATAAAGTGTGAATCTCGGTTGTATATTTGTGTGGAAAAGGCATTCAGTTGTATAAATTGATGACAAAAACATGTTTAAATAGTGGCCAACTCCAGTCCACAAGAGCCACCAAAAAGTCAGGTTTCCAGGATATGCCTGTCATTGTTTGAGCCACCTGTGCTGCAGTAGGTATATCCTGAAAACCTGACCGTTTTGTGGCCCTTGTGGACTGGATATGGCAACCCCTGCACTAAGCCATTAGTAAACCCGGGTGTGACTGTAGGGGTAGCCAGTCCTAATAATAAAAAATAAATGTAAAGCCCGACTGGTTACCCCTGAAAACTGTGGGACCCTGGTAGCTTAGAACAGGGGTGCACAAACAACATTTGCTCCTGTGCCCCCCTGCCTTGTGTCCCCCGGTGCTTGCACCCCCCCTTACTTATTGTGGGGGTCATGTGACGTCAATTGACACCACAATGCTATGGCAGTGCGCGTGTGACATCACGCCGCATGGTCCCAAGGCATCATTTGATGCCGCGTTGCCATGGAGATACTTTTAGACACCGGCTGAATCATGGTAAGTTGAGGTTCTCGATGCCTCAAGCGATCCCCCAGCATTTCATTTTTATGCCTATCACAGCTTTGGCATGTTTGTGAACAGCACAGATGACATCGACGAGTTCCTGAGATCCTTTGAGAATCAGTGCGTGCAGCACTCGTTCCGAGTCGGAGTGGGTAAAGTACCTGTACCCCCCAGCTAAACGGGAAGGCACTGAAAGCATTCTACGAGATCGAATGTGAGGATGGCCGGGATTATGAGCATGTGAAAGCCATCCTGCTGAACAGGTATTCGGTCAATGCCGAGGCATACTAGGAACACTCCCGGACGGAGGACAAGACGGCCCTGAACACTCATGACGAGTTTATCTCCCGGCTAGCTTATCTCAGTTGCTGGTGGGTAGAGGGGAGCAAAGCCAACACGCACTGAGAGCTGCTGGATCTGCTTATCCGAGAGCAGTTCTACCAAAAGTGCCTGCCCATGGTCCGTGAGTGGGTGATAAACCACAAACTCGCAGACTTCCAAGCGGCTTCCATGATGGCAGATAAATAAGTGACCTTCCGGCCACAGTATAGGAAGCGAGTCTTGCTCCCTGCTGCAGCACCTGCAGTCCGAGTACCCCGAGCTGCTGATCCAGCCTCTGTTACCTCAACGTGGAGGACAAAAACCCCTGCCGAGGGGAAGGTAGCAAAACAGAGTTTGTGCATGAGTGCTGGTACTATCAATGCAACCGGGCATCTGAGGCTAGATTGCCCCAATGCTCCCCGTTCCAGCAATTCCAACCCAGGGCAACGTACCCAAGCTGCTAAACTGATCGCCTACGTGGGATTGGCAACTGCAGTGGAGCAGCAGGCAGACATGCAGCAAGTACAGCAGTGGACCCAGGCGGCGGTCCCCACAGCAGCTAAGGCAGAGCAGCGGAGGATGCAGACGAGCATCATGTTGCAGCAGTCGGGCTGCAGGTGAATTATTTGCGGCGGAGGCACTTGCATCCCGGTGACAATAGGAGATCGGCGGGCAGCCGACCTGATGGACTCCAGGGCTACGGTAACTCTGGTGCGACCTGATATGGTCAGCCCAGAGCATCTGCTCCCAGGGACGGGGATGCAGGTGACAATGCCGGATGGTGCGCCCAGGTCCCTACAAGTTGCCTGAGTGCCTTGACTGGGGTGCCGGTCGAGGAGTGAGGGATGTCTCGGTGTCCTGCTTGACACCGATATTCTGCTCGGCAATGACCTGGGGCACTTTATCTGCTTAAATGCAGAGGATGCTCCTGTGTTTGAAGTCACAAGGAGCCAAAGTCGGGTGCTTGCCCAGGCAGGGGAGCCTTTGGTACCACTGCCCACTGAGGAGATCATCACTCCCCAGCTTTGGAGCCAACATTTCCGGGGTTCCCCGAGGAGACCAGGCAGGTAAGCCAGACCGAGTTCTTACAGTATCCTGACATACCTTCCAACGCATCTCCCCCACTTAGTGACTAATGGCGGGTTAGGCTCAGTGAACGGTTCAGGGAAGCTGTACTGTTCAATCCCAACTTGGAGGGAATGAGACTGCTGATGCCGAGTCTGCTTCCAAGAGTGGGTCGGAACAATTCCTCTGGCACCGTGGGCTCTTGTACAGATAGCAAGCCCCTGAAGCTCCAGTCAGTGTGGACCAGTAGAAGACAGCTAGTGGTAACCAAGGAATATAGGCAGCAGTTACTGCAGATAGCCCATTCCATCCCGCTAGCATGGCATCAGGGGGTCACCCGCACCAGAGCCCAGCTATTGCAGAATTTCTACTGGCCGGGGGCATCTCTGGAGGTATCGCTGTTCTGCCGCACCTGTAATGCTTGCCAGCGAGTAGGCAAGTCAGGTGACCGTGTGAAGGTCCCCCTGAGACCACAACCGATCATCAGCGAACCCTTCCAGAGGGTAGCGGTAGGTACAGTGGGACCGCTTCTGATACCTAGTCGGTCGGGGAAACGCTGCATTCTCACAGTGGTTCATTTTACAACCCGATACCCTGAGGCTGTGGCACTGTCCTCGATCGAGGCAAGGAAAGTGGCAGAGGCTCTGATTGAGATTTTTACCAGGGTAGGTTTCCCGAGTCAGATTCTAACTGATCAGGGGATGAAATTCATGTCTTAATTGCTCCAGTGTCTCTGGGCTACATCCGGGGTGAAAGCCCACTCACATTGCCCCTTACCACCCCCAAACTAACGGACTGTGTGAGTGCTTCAGTGGGACATTGAAACAGATGCCTCGAGCATTTGTGACAGACAGATTTCAGCACTTGTTGTTTGCCTACCGAGAGAGTACCGGCTTCTCCCCTTTCGAGCTTCTGTATGGGCGCCGTGTAATTATGTAATAAACTTAGATCCAGAAGAAGGTAGACAGGACTTATCACATCAATATACTGAAGGCATATCATGTGAGTGAGCCGGCAGTGCTGGCTATCTGTTGCCCACAGTCAGGGGATCCAGTGAGCCAAGCTCCCGCCCAATCTCCTAGGAGAAGACAGACAGGGGGCCACCGTAAATCAGGCAGGGATCGGTCCCCAGCTCGCAGCTTCCCAGCGGGAGCAAGCGAGAGCTATGCAAGAAGAGGAGTACCGGGTCCTGTTCATGGATAAGCCGGGCAGGACCCATCTCACCCATCTCACCCATCTCACTGATCACCCGCCCACACCGGGGATCATAGACCTCTCCACAAAAATACTTATAGAGTTTAAGCAGAGGTGAAGCGGAGCATAGAGGTGGAGGTAGAAGAGATGCTGACCCTAGGGTTAATAGTTCGATCTCAGAGTCCTTGGACTTCACCGGTAGTCCTAGTACCTGAGGACGGGACCACTTGGCTCTTTGTGGACTACCAGCAGCTCAATGCTCAGACCGTGTCAGATGCTTATCCCATGCTCCACATGGATGAGCTCTTAGATGAACTTGCCAGGGCAAGGTATCTGACTACCATGGATCTCTCTTGGTGATACTGGCAGATCCCTTTGACCCAGGAGGCGCGGGAGAAGTCTGCTTTCATCACCCGAGTAGCTTATGAGTTTACGGTTATGGCATTTGGGATGAAGAATGCCCCGGCTACCTTCCAGTGTCTTGGTCCATCGCTTACTAGAAGGGATGCAAGGTTTTGCAAGGGCATATCTGGATGACATTGCTGTGTTTAGTGATACCTGGGGGGCACATCTAGAGAATGTAGCGGCGGTGCTAGCGAGGATCAGGGAATCTGGGTTAACCCTCAAATCATCTAAGTGCCTGGTCGGCATGACGGAGGTATTGTCCCTCAGTCACCGGGTGGGAGGGGGCACCTCAAACCTAAACCTGCTAAAGTGGAGGCTATCGTTAACTGGCCAGTTCCACATACTAAAAAGCAAGTATTGACATTTTTAGGTACCGCCAGCTACTATAGGAAGTTGGTGCCCCAGTATAGTGCCCTGGCAAAACCCCTGACTGATTTGACTCAAAAGAGTCTCGGTTCTGGTAGCCTAGTCTCCTGTATGTGAGGAGGCGTTTCAGGTTCTGAAGTCTGCCTTGGCAAGTGCTCCGATCCTGGCAGCTCCTGACTACAGTGTGTTGAGGAGTCAGGGAGCGCAGTACACCAGGGTAGACATGAAAGGAGAAAGCATAACACAGGTGATAGTGCAACACTGTATGGTAAGGTGATAAATTAACTTTTGACTGGGGAAGGAAACAAGGGGAATAAGCAATGAATGGCTGACACAAATTATGGAGACAAAAAAGGATTTATTGAGCACACATTATGGAACACACAGATGCAATGGGGACTTACAAGAAAGCCCCAAATAAAGGCGATGTGAATAGAACACAGTCAGGGTCCGTTGTGTGAGGTAAAAAACCTGTGGGTGATGATGTTGCAGGGGGGTCAGGCTGCGCGGGTGATTCCTCCACTGCTACACATCACAGGACTTCGGGTTAGAACCTCTCACTCAGTCTTCCGCTACACGTGGCAGCATCAGCATCACACTGCGGACACCACGGGCTTCTAATTTCACAGGAAACAAGGACTCAACGCTCAATGGGATAAAGTCCCATGTAGGGACGAAACGCGTCAGAGTGGTTTTACCATGATGTCCAGCCTTTTTTTGCAATAAAGCATATTTTTATTTATCAAGCTTGTGTCGGTACTAGGAAGTAGTGACCATGCGTCCTTTTCTACTTCTATTCCTTTTTTGGTATGGAGCACACATCAGTCTCAATTGCCACAGGTGTTCATCATTTGCATTGAGCAGAGGCGGTATCCAGCTGATCTACACGCCGGAACACACTGCATGCGGTTTCCCAAGTCACAGCACGGTTGATTGCCTCCTGGATGCGGCCCCAGGACGATCGACGTTCTAGAGCGCACCGCCTTCGGGACCCCAGTTCAGCACAGCCGGTGGTTCCTGTGACGCAGCTCCCACGTCATCTACATCGGTGAGCTGAGGGATTGGCGTTACACGCCAGGCAGCAGAGCAGTTGCGGTTATCCATCTGTACCTCGCGCAGGAGCGCCCTGCCTTTCCGGTCCTCAGCAGCTGTGAACCCGCTTGCTACATACAGGTTGGATGGGAATTCGCTCCACTACACAGCACGGCTAGAAGGGTGGCAGGGTTACCAGTCGGTTCAGGTTAGCATTATTGGGACATTTATTGAGTTACTGTTGGTGCGGCTGTGGTCTGTACTCAGTACCTTCAGTCCACATTTGCTTATTAACCCCCGACTGGTGTGCTTATACCTTTACAGCCACTCCGGATTTCATTATTTCTTTATTACTAACTATTTACACCTGCATTGAGACTTTTCCTAGTTACTCCTGGACAGTGATTACAATTGTGCATATATGATTTGTAGCATTGGATCATTGGAGGTCACTCTCCACCTTTTTCTGATGGGGTAACTAACCCAGAGCCTTCTTCTTAAGGGGGAAGGTGTGACGGTGGGTGTCACGGTAACTTATGACAAGATATAACAAACACCAAATATCTGGGTTGAACTGAACGAGGCTTAGATATAATAAAATATATTTATTCCTTAAAAAGGTGAACACAGCAATATAGTACAATTAACAGACAAGAAGGTAACACTTACTTAGGGTTGGGGAATGGAGAAGTATCAGCTAGCAATTCTTCAGCAATCCGGTGACATTCAAGGTGAAATCAGAAGAACAATAAAAACTGTAGGGTTGACACAGTTAATATACCTTTGTAACCTTATTCTTAACATTGAATACAGACTATTGGTGAACAATTATCTGTATCCAATCCCTAACGTGGAAACACAGTTTAACCCATGCCCCCCAGCTAGTTCGCCCATGCGTACTGGGACTCTGAGGGTCTTATTTCTGTAGCCCCATAATTAAATCAGGGGTGACGACCAGGCTACCAGATGAAGTATCTGGCAGGATCTTCATTGTTTGTAGGTGTAGATATAACACTTACAAACCACTCCAGTTTGATGCTTCTCCACCCTCAGGTAAACAGTTAGAGTGGCAGAGTCTTTTGATCAGTACTTGGTTCCTAGTGTAAACAATCAGGGCAGTTAACTTTTGATCACAGGGCTATGCTAAATCATTCGGCTGCCCTTCCTGACCTATTAGCATAGCAGATGGAGTCTGCATTTTCAGAGCATTTTAATATCTTCACATATTAATAAGTTCTGTTCTGGTGGGCCCAGTGGGTCGAAATTTGCCAGTTTTTAATGCCTACAGTGACTCTACATATTGGCCAAATTTCAACTCTCTGCTACCTCCAGAACCGGAGATACAGAAATGCGCTTTAATAAAAAAAAAATTAAATACAGGATTATAATGAAACATGGGAACAGGGGAACATACATTTTCCTGACATAACAAGGTGTAAGCCACATTCCTGGACCGCAGTCCAGTTAACCCCTTGCCTCCCTGGTGAGGTCAGGGGGTGGCCATATGGGGTGCAACCCCTTTAATACCGGGCCAACCCCCTCTCCCTCTACAGTGGGGTAGCCAGTCTTCATAATAAAGGTGAAGCCCGACTGGTTACCCCTGAAAACCGTGGGTCCCTAGTAGCTTAGAAGCACCATAAGCCAGGGACACTGTGTGTATATCCTAAAACGTGCCCTGTTGTGTTCTTTCCTGCTATGTAATTAACCTGGGATTTCGGGAGTGGGAGTTTAAAGGGGGATATTGGTGAAATTTGGGTGAAAAATGTATATAAAACATGTGTAGGAGTTCGGGGGCCAAGATACCGGTAGTATGTATTTGTAGCCGACGTGCAGGCAGGCTCTGCGGGTACGCAAGTGAGTTACATCAGGGCTACACAGTTTCCCCCAAAATCCTGATTTTCGGTCCCAAATAGGCCAGTCCCATTTATACCGCATTTATTATGTTCCCATAAGTTTAATATGTTTTAGAAAGTGTGTATTCATCTCTATACAGTCAGTCCTGGCAATCTAAATAGGAGCCGGGATGTCTGCATAGAGATCAGTGATCAAAGAGAAGTGAAGTCGAGAGGTATTGAACAGTTTGGTGAGCGGGGAAGGGCGCAGTACTGGGTCCGGAGAACAAGGGCTCCCCGCGGGGGAGACAATTGGTCTTCCAGACCTGGTGGAGCCTGCCCAGTGGGAGGCAATGGGCTGGCTCGGAGAAGCTCCTGCTCGTAGGCAAAATTCCCTTTGGCCAATTCATATTTCCCCACTCGCCCGGCTTTTCGAGCCGGCTTGACACACCCCCTCCTCTGATGTAGACAGCCAGATGAGCCCCATTCTGATTGGCTGGTACAGTTACGATCCGTTCTCTGGTCGCCAGTCTCCATGTTAAGCATAGGACGGCGAGGTCTATGTAAGGAGACTGCCTGATCAGAGAACCAGACTATCTTGAGGCTTGGGTCATTGAGGCGCTGACAGGCTTTTCAAAGTTGCTCTGTTGTGAATAGCAGAGCAACCGGCTTCACTTTTAGCCAGGGAAGGCTGCCCAGCCGAGACCAAGTTTTTAAAGACGCAGCAAAGTTCTGAATGGAGAACGAAGCGGGGAAAGCACTGCGGCTCTCCCGAAAAGATTACTGCGTGTTCCTGGACGTGAGTCGGACAGGTTAATCCTTCCCGAAGCAGGCGCTCTGCACCTAGTTGAGGCTAGATATTCACCCCAGACCCCAGTTAAGTGTGATTTACCTGTATTTTGTCTATCATTTGTATGTCTGCGGGTTTTACCCGAATAAACCTCATTTTATTCCACTACCTTGTTCTGCCGAGTGAATTGATCCCGAAAGGTAAAAAGGTGTCAAAAGCACTGGTATCCCGTGACACCGGGTTTAGCACGCTGTTGGCGGTTCCTTTCATGGTGTCCGTCACCGAACTTTAATCTTGGGCGTACCAGAGGTCAGCAACACAATGGGTGGCTGGCCACTCTGGATATGAAAGGGTTAAACTATCAGGAGGAACAAGCAACCTCCAAAACATAATGATGTAGCCTCTGGTAAAACAACCTGTTCAAAGGGCAGATATTAATACATGTAATATTTCCTTAATGTGTTGCAGATAAGCCTCACAATCCTATGGTGAATGCTGGTGCTATTGTGATCACTTCTTTAATAAAGGTAAGTTAATCTCTGGATTCCTAAAATGTATTTATTTTCCCCTTCAGCAGTTTGCATTTTGGATTTCTAATCTCTCACAACTGGATTAAAAAAATAAAAAAAAAAAAAACATTGGCGCCAACTGTAAGAAACTAGATTAACCAGCTTGATTGCATGTGCCTTTGTCACAGATTGATCCAGTTAAATGATTTGCTTTTGTAATTTGGAGCCAATTGCACCATAGTGATGCATTTCCCCGAAAGCACGAGGTTTCCGGAACAGAACCGCATTGATTTAAGCTCTGGGGATCCCCTACTTCCCAAAATAATTACCAATGTAGGTGCTACCGGTTGTAGCCCTGGCTGGATTCACAATATGGCAGTTAAATAGTTCCACGTCTTGTGGGCCAATAGGACGCCATGACGTCATCCCTTGGGGCTTCCTATTGGCCCATGTGATGCAGGAACTTTAAACTGCATAGAGATACCGGCACTCCCTTCCGATGTAAGTCTCTCGGTAAGCATATAGGGTCTCCCTGAGCTGAAATTAATGTGATTCAGCTTTGGAGACCCCTGCTTCAAACCTTTTAAAAATCAGACTGTTGCCTGGAGTCCTCCTTTAAATCTTGAATTTGCAGACACCCCACAACTTAATGGCAGGTCTATTTTTTCCAGTTCCTGCAAAAAGCAAATGAGAGAGCCCCTTATTTGAGCTATACTGTAGAGCAGCGGTGCGCAAACTGGGTGGGGAGGAGGGGCGTAAGATTTTTCTGGGGGGGGGGGGGGGGCGCGGGTGGTTGCAGAGGCCCCGCACTCTTCCCCGAGGCATTTAAATTAAATGCCGGGAGACCGCGTGAGGTCTCTGCAACCTTAACTTACCTGATTCAGACGGCTTCTGGTCACATCAGCATGACAACGCGGCGTCAAATGACACCGCTGGTCATGTGAAGTGACGGCATGGAAACGAGCGTCAAATGACGCGGCGGGGCCACATGATGTCACGTGACCCTCTGCGTCATTTGATGCCAGGTCACTGGGGAGAGGGGGCGCGAGCTCCAGAGCCAGCACACGGGGGGCGCAATAGAAAAACTGTGCGCACCCTGCTGTAGAGCACTCTAGTGCTCAGACCTCTCCAGAATAATAAAAGCTCATAGGTTTTCATTCTGCTAGAGATTAGAATGTCATTGAAACTATTTGTGCATGGTCCTTTGTGATGCCCCATAACAGCTGCCTATTTATTTAGAATTGCCTGGACACGATGAGAAAGCAATGTTGCATACAGTAAGACATCAATGTAGGCAAAATGATGTACACGTTGCATCTCACTCTTCAATCATTTCCTGTTTTTCTAATTTGGTAAAATAGGGATGTAGATGTAGACAATATTATTTATTTGTCTTGTTGGGGATTGACACCATTATGATTGACTGACTAAAATCTGTTTTAATCACTGTGCCCTAATGCGTGCAATTTGAGTTTTCCTGCATTAGATATAATTGCTTAAGTAAAACAAACAGCAATGATCTTGATTTATTGACCTTTTTGCAGTTAGACTTCTGATTTAAATGTAAAATGCTAATAAACTCGGCTTAAATTCTGGGCGAACCTTTTAAGAAATGTTCGTAGTGTGTTTTATTGCCAACAAAGTTAAATATATTGTAATTTCACTAGATGTTGCTAATGAGAGCTGTCCCATTTAAATAAGGACACAATAAAACCATTTGCCTATCTCAAGCAATGATTCATATACAAGTATTTAGAACCAGGCGTGTAGCACGCCGATATTTATTGTGCTGTGTATCAACCTCAAACTGTCCTCCAATGTCTAAAACATTGTAGAAGTTGCACACTAGACACTTCGATAACACAAGAAATCTTCCCCTTCTATCATTACAAATGCTTAAAATCAAGCCATGTCCAAGTCTTCATTATTTATGTTCTGGTCCATAGGATCACATTTCTCTTCATGCTAGAATGTGGCTAGCCATAATCTCTTTATATACTCCATGTTTGATAGACATGTTTAATGCCTCTCACATAAACTGTGGGGAAAAGCAAATTCTAATCTTCTGGTAAATACTGTAGAGGCACGTTAAATAGATACACAACTGTTATTATAAGTAAACCTATTGTAAAGAATTATACTGTAGTAACCTATTAAAAGTATTAGATCGTAATGGGGAGAAGAATTGCAGTACATACGAAGATTTGTGGTCTGGGAAAGGCTTTAGTGGGCAATTTTTAACGCTTGCTAGTTGAAGTTGGTTAACCGTAATTTTTTTTTTTTAACGAATAATGACTAAATTGACAGGCAAAGTTCATGCTCCCACCTCCCTTTCTCAGTAATTAAATTTTGTAAAGCAGCAAGTGCTCCTCCCTATGTACTCTGTTTTTTTTTTGATGAGGAACTGCGCGGTCCTACAGAGTTGAACCTTGTTAATTTTGATTCTGGGGATCATCCCAATTTTCTGACATACCCAACAGTGAAATTACTATTGTCCCTTCCTGGGTCCTACAGGAGGTTTAAATAGTTGCCCAAAAGGAAGAAGGAGCACATAACGTTTCTGCTTTTTATTGGGCCATGTGACGTGGGAAATTTGAGCGGCCATTTTGTTTGCCACTAACTAAACACTGCTAGCTTCCCCAGTAATTATCTTGTGAACCAGGAGGACCCCAGAGCTGAAATGATTGTGGTTCAGCTCCGGAGGATCCCTTGTTCCCATTCTGTGTAAATAGACTTTTCATGACCAGGGGGCACATTTGTAAGGCCCTTGTAGGACTGAAATGATTAAAGCCTAGCATTGCATGCATTAAAGTTACCTGTTGTTCAGCCATTGGTTGACATTGTTTTCCAAAAATATTACCGGCTAAATTAATTACTCTTGTTTCTATAAAGCATTTTTTTACATAACTTATGTAAAATACTGTACCATAATTTACAGTATAGTGACCTATCTTTTCTGATCTCTCAAAGCATATGTTAATATTGCATTTCAAAGGTGTGTGTGTGGTTTAAATGTTGTTACATATTTTACAGCATTAGGATCTGTGGAATACTGCAACAGTTCAGTGAAGTTGGTAATTTCTTCTTTCGATTTGTGTTTGTTTTTCTCATTGAACAGATCTTTAAAACAAGAACTTAATCCCAAGTATTGTCCTGGCATTCTATCTAAACCTAATCCTCGAATGAAATGTCTGACTAGATTTGTAGAAGCATTTGGATTGATCATCTTTTTAATTGCTAGTAAAATTCAATTGGTTACCTTTTAAGAAACACAAATTTTAGCAAACGTAATAAATGGTAATCTGAGTATAGGTCGTAATGAGACTATACATGTCTGATAGCACTGCTTTTGTTCAGATGCATTTGTGGGAATGAGATTCACAGATTATCTGCTGTGCTCTAATCCATTTATCCAGTGGAAAATCAGGAAGGCTTTATGCATTTTAATCCCTTTCACTGTCGGGAGCCCGTGATGCATTGAGGCCAGTAATTTAGTGCTCTGCATACAGTATGTTGCAATTGCAACTTGTGTATAATATCATGTCTGGCATTCCTAATGCTTGTTTCACAATGCATGTGTACAGAGGTAGCCATTTTATTTTTGTTCCTGGGATGTGGGAATATATGCTGCAATATATTTTGCCAACATTGGCATTAATGAACAAAAGTGTTCCCGATATTCTGAATGACACTGGGGACGATGTCACTAATTAAATTGGTAGCAGCTTTTCAAATGTAGGCTTTAAAGCATTACACTGACTAGAAAACAAGTCAATGTACCTTAAATATAATACATGTTGCTTTTGTGGAAGATTGGTTACAGCTTTTATCCAATTGAAGCAAGGTTTTATTCACCAGGGCTGAAATACACATACATTTTTAAACACCCTACATAATACTACTTTATTACAAGATGTGTTGTAATAAATTCCTACATTTTAATTACATCATGTTCATATTTCATGCTGTGCACTTGTTGGAGACATCACTTAAAATCCTTTACATTTGTTTAATTGTATCTCGTTGATGTGAAGTCAAAAATATTCATGAACCATCCTTAACAAAAAAGGTAGTTGAGACCAACAATTAATTTTTCATTCCACTGCTTCCCTACCTCATTTCCCATATTTTAATTAATAGAATATTAATATTTCTAAAATGAATGTTCATACTGGATACCGTTGGGGATTCTGCATATATGGAGGCACAATATTTAGCCTGTAGAGTAAAAAGTGCACATTTAAAAGAATTGTGTTTTCTTTTGATGGAGGAAAGAGGAGTCTTATCCAGAAAAAAATATCTTAAAATATAAAGAAGTCCATGTACAATTATGAAAATTAGACAGGAGAACCTCTATATACCAACACTACTTTCTACATATTGCTACTTTTCTAGACTATTTTTGCCATTCTGAAGCATAGATCATACACAACAGGTCTTTGATACCATCACATCTAAATACTGTATATAGGGTCATATTTACTAAGCCGTGTTGAAAAGTGTCTTATGGCATAACACTGCTTAGTGAGAATGGACCACAATGCAAGCCTATTTTGTTAATCATTACCCCTTTGTAAAGGGTAATGTGTGGCAGGCCCTTCTGGTAGCAATGTAGCTGAAACTTGCTATTAACCATAACCATAGAAAAATAATGGTAATGCAGTCTGTAACATTATGACTGGTCCATATGGAGCAGAGGTGTCTGTATTCAAAGCAAATCAATATTGAGCCGATTACTAGCACGGTTTCATTTCCTGATGTTCAGTCTTTAGATGCAACACAATTAATACCAGGTATGGAGTTCAATTAACACATCTGACATTATCTTATTAACTCTGTTTAGTGCAGAGGTGACCAACTCCACTCCTCAAAGGCCACCAACAGGTCAGGCATTCAGGATATTCCTGCTGCAGCACAGGTGGCTCAGTTAAAGACTTAGCCACTGATTTAGCAACCGTGCTGAAGCAGGGATATCCTGAAAACCTGACCTGTTGGTGGCCCCTGAGAACTTGAGTTGGCCACCCATAGTTTAGTGCGTCGAACAAACCTTAGATTTGCCAGTAGCTGTTCTGTAACGTTAGGAATCTGAGATCCCTTTACCTGCCTCTCATACCTGTTCTACATCCCCTGCATCTGGCATTTAACAAAACCATCTTTCTAAATGTTAAAAATACTAAGTATGCATATTTCTCTGTTTATTAAGTAAGAGAGTAGAAAACTCACTAAGGTAATTCACTGCAAAGTCGTCCCCCCCCCCCCCCCTTCAAACCTTTATTTTTGTGGGGCTAAATAGAATACATAAATTTAATTTAATATGTTGCATGTACTTTTTTTTTATTTTACAGCATGGAGCGAGCAATGCTGAAAAATTTGATTATGTAAGTAAATCCTCTTAATAAATCATTTCCATCTTTTTTTTTTTGCTCCCTTACATACAGTATGCATAACAAGTAAAGACTACTAATAGATTCTACTTTTTCATGATGCACTAAAGAATAACCGTTTTTATTGTATAGCTCTGACATAGTATGTTGTGCTGTACATTCTGTAGCTTCTTTCAACCACAAGTCCCTATCCCAAAGAGCTTACAATATAAATGAAAAGGAACGTGGAATATTGAAAAGAGGATATATTGCTCCTTATATTAATTGTATAGACCGTAGTATACAGATATAGGTGTGTGTGTGTGTGTGTGTGTGTGTGTGTGTGTGTGTGTGTGTGTGTGTGTGTGTGTGTGTGTGTGTGTGTGTGTGTGTGTCCATCTATCCATCTATATCAACTTAATTTGATTTTGTTTCAACAGGTGATGCAATTTTTAAATAAGATGGCTGGTAACGAATATGTTGGATTTAGTAATGCCACGTAAGTCTGGGCCATTTCTTCCTTCCATTTCCTTAAAGCACACTGTTTAAACACTCAAAGCACGGTAAAACGGCAAAATGTTTAGGTTCATACAGCAGAGGGGGGGGGGGGGGGGGGAAGGAACAGCAGTTCCAATATCGGTGCTCTAGAGCAGCGGTGTTCAAACTGGGGGGCGCTATATTTTCTGAGGAGGGCTGTGGCAGTTATAGGGGTCCAGCGCTCTCCCCCCAGACATTTAAATTAAATGCCGGGGGACTGCGCGAGGCCTGCCTCTATAAAACACTTACCTTCCCTTCCAGCGACGCGTCGTCCTGGTAACACTGCGTCAAAATACACCACTGGGTCACGTTACCATGGCGACGTGACATCACATGACCCCACGTGTCATTTGACGCCGGGGTCGAGCGGAGGGGGGGGGGGGGCGCGAGGTGCCAAGGAGAGCAGGCAGGTGTGCTCACGGGGAAAAGTTTGCGCACCCGTGCTCTGGAGTGTACAAATCATAATCCATGAATAAATGTCTGTATATGGAACATGTAACAATGATTCTGTTTGTAGAAGAAGTGTAGTCTGACACATAAATGAGTCATGTATAGAAGAACGTCACATTTGTACTCCAAACATAAAGAGAGGCCTTATAATAGTACTCAGAAGGGATGTCTGTGAGACCATCAAGTGTGGTAAACCCAGACCCCCTCATGACTTGAAGGTAATATCTCCTGGAGCTAGACTGTAAATAATCTCAATAAGTCCTTGCATATCAATGGTACAATCATGTCGAATAGTACTCGCGACCTTGTGGTTCGTAGGTCTGAAGTTGGCGTGCTCCCAGCCTTGAATCGAATACCTAAAATGATATCCCTTGGGGGAAGGAATAAGCGCTGCACTGCCTTGAAAAACGATGGAAGCTGGATTGCTCAAAATTAAAAGCAATTTATTGGCTTGTCAGCATCATGCTAAAAAAGCAAAGAACAGTAGAGGAACCTCCTGAAGCGTTTCACGCATGCGTGCGCTTTGTCAATGACAATACACGACAGAGGTTCCTCTGCTGTTGGCTTGTCCGCAACATGGTAAAAAAGCCAATAAATTGCTTTTAATTTTGAGCGATCCAGCCTTCATCGTTTTTCAAGGCAGTGCACCGCTTATTCCTTCCCTCCCGGGATATCATTTTCATACAGTATAAGGTGAGGGGGCAAGTGAAGGAGAAAAACTGGAAGAGCACTACTGTAGGTATAAAAAAAAAGTAGAAAGGAGGGTGCGTATCCCATAAAAAGATTATTTATTGGTCATGGAAAAACAGGGCAATGGAGAGCCCTACTAACGTTTCACGCTTCACAGAGCGCTTTCTCAAGGGCAAGTGATGCTGGTATCGGGGGAGCGCAAGCTTTTGCTGCTGCGTCCCCTACCTTGCGTCCTCTGGCGCTCGCGCCCCTCCCCTTATCTTGATGCGGCGTCAAATAACGCTGCAGCGTCATTTGATGCGCAACGCGGCGTGTGACATCACAACACATGACCCCACTGCATCATTTGCCGTTGCGTTGCCATGGAGACGGCGCCGGCAGAGTCAAGGTAAATTGATGTTACAGAGGCCTTGCGCTATCCCCATGTATTTAATTTAAATGCCGCCATGCCCCCCCCCCCCCGAAAAATGGGGGCGCGTACACCTGCTATAAGTAGTTCAAAGCCGTTTTGAAATTCTGAAAAAGTGTCTTGTTTTTATTTACAGTGGGCATTCTGAATTGAAGGGTTAACGGTGACACTGTGCTTATTTGCATGTCACCACCCAGAATCCCTAGCTGCAGTGGAAGCAATGTACTGTATGACAAGAGATAATGGGGAAAGGCAGGGTTGCAGGCCTGTCTGAGATGTGAATGTGCTCACAAGTGGTATTTTTATTTGCTGAATAGAAGGGTTGATTTGTCAATATTTTTGGCCTCAACCTTGTGAATAGGATAAGCAGATTTCAGTTATTCTCTTTTCCAGCCCGTTAAATTACTAATTGTGAAAGAGGCACAAGGGCAGTAAAACCCACCCTCTGAGCAGGAGGTCTCTAGGACACCATCTGCAATGCCCTGACCGTGGACCCCGCAGTTCATGGTTTTATTTTTTTTTACCTGGACTGCTGCTTTAATTTGTAATGCATGAACAGCCTAGTTTTAAATATTTAAATGTCATTGGTTCAAGCTAATTCAATGGGAGACTGCAACTTTAACCATTAACCTTTAATCATTGTTTGTCCTTTATGGGTGGGATTTGTGATATTTATTGGGATCAAAAAAAATACAAGCTGCACAGGGTAAAAAAAAAAAGAGCATATGAATATATACAGTTGCTAAAAAATAAAAATAGCGATTCCTTACTGATATTTAGCACTAAGATAGATAGCAAGCGTCAACCGGCTCCCCATAGTAATGATTAAATACCAAGTTTAGTATTGTGAAAAACAAAAAAAAATGACTGATACATGGCAAGGCATTAGGACTGAAGGTCCTTCTCTATCTTGAAGATAAAGTGTGTCACCTTAGGCTATGCTTATAGTGCCGGCGACGGTAACGTCAGGCTGCGGTCACTGGAAAAATCAAATTGAGATGACTTCCAGCTATTGCGACCAAGCAGTCGCTCTGTCACGTCACGCTTACAATAAGAGCACGCGGCGACGGCGGCAATTAATTTGTTTTGACGCAACGTCACGTAGCTGTCGCCGGCACTATAAGTGCAGTCTAAGTCAATAAGCCCATGGAGCGATTTCTTTGTTCCAGTATTTATTCAGGGACAGATATAGAGCACAGCATCGTACTTTACAAGCATTACAGTAGGCATTGCAACAAGTTATGAATGGAGAATAAGTCATTGTAAGTTCCAAGTAATTCTGAATTCAATATACATAGAATCACACACTTATACCAGATTTCAGGAAATCCGAGCAATACCTTGTATGTACTTGTTTTTCCCAATTTCAACATGTTACATTTCACCGATACCATATTGTCTGATTCTGTTATCCATCCTCATTACATTTTAACGATTATGCCCCGTTCTTGGCCTTGTCTGTTTTTCTAACACAATGTCCTGCCTGTCTTCCAAGTTGTGATATATGTCTTCCTAGTCCTAATTTAGACTCTATTCTTATCTATTTATCCTTGGACTGTAATACTGCACATTTGATAAACAATGGAGGAAAGAACCCCAGTAGAGCACTCATACACTGTGTTGAGATGATGGTGTAAATTTAAAACTAAACTTTATTAGAAACATAGTAAATCAATGGGGATTCAAATAGGGTTAAACTCTGTATCACTACGCTTAATTACCTAAGGGATATGATAGTCCCCAGGTAGGTAGTCGTTATTGAAGTGTTGCTTGAGTACACTAGCCCCCAGCCACCTTAATTAGGGAAGCCTGGGGGAAAGCTAGATTGAGGGATTATAAATACTATTCTTATATGGAAGGCCAATTATATACTTGTAGTGCATTGGTGCAATAGTGTTGAAATGACACTGCTAATGGTGGGTTGATTGCACAGCCTGTAGTTAGCAATAGAGTGTCATTTAAATCTTGATAAGATAATGCACCTATGTTGCCTTAGGGTTAAATGAACAGTGTAAATTACTGCCTCAAGGATACACAACAGCTATAGCTCTAGGTCATATTGTTGAGACCTCTAGCTCTAGCTGAGATTGCACAGTGTAGTTATAATAAAGTGTGCTGCACTTCTAAAACCTGTTGCTAACTGCAGTAGGTGATAGATTAAATAGAGCACCGTATAGACAAATGGTGGCAGTTGCTATATAATATAAAATGAGGCTCCCTTAGACCATCGGGTAATAGATGAGTGTAAACTGTGCAGGAGCTGAGTCTCAGCGCTGCCTGCTCTGTCATTAAGCATAGATAGCAGCGTCTGTGTCAGAGGGCTCAGTGCCTGCACCTAAGGCTAAGGCCCCGCTCCCTCCGTCAGCGCGCCAGCACTGCAGACAGGCGGGGCGCTGACAGACACAGACCGCGATATGCGGTCTGTAGGGAGCGGGAGCCGGGGCTGGAGTGGGAGGGAGGGTGTGGTTTAAGCGGGGGGCGTGGTTTAAACGGGGGGTGGTTTAAGCGGGGGGCGTGGTTTAAGCGGAGGGACCCGCTACCCCCCCCCCCCCCCTCCACGGGCTCGAGCTGCTGCGGGCTGCCCTAGGTGTGTGATCGGCTGGGCTTGTACAGACAGCACTGGGAGAGGGACACTGTTTCCGGCTGCAGCAGGAGACTAACTCACACGCTGACACTCATGCACACACATGCACGCACACGCACACTCACACTCACACTCACGCACACACATACACAAACACAGACAGGCACACACACACACACAGGCACACACACACACAGGCAGGCACTCACGCTGCCTTCCCTCCACACTCTCCTCCCCGCTCCCCGAAGCCTCTCCTCCTCCCGAAGCCTCCCCTCCTCCCGAAGCCTCCCCTCCTCATTGGCTCACAGCCACACCACGTGACGCGTCGACGCTAGGAATTACAATTCTCTTGAATCCCCTGGCGGCTGACGCGTCACAGCGTGTAGTGAGCTGTGCCGTGAGGGGGGACCGGCTCGGGAGGATTCCCCTGCTGGTGGGGAAAGCTCGTGCAGCCGCCCGCGCTGCCGGGCGCAGCGGGTCCCAGGCCTAACTGAGGAGTTCTGCCCTAATAATAAGATTATCTTATCAAGATTTAAATGACACTCTATTGCTAACTACAGACTGTGCAATCAACCCACCATTAGCAGTGTCATTTCAACACTATTGCACCAATGCACTACAAGTATATAATTGGCATTCCATATAAGAATAGTATTTATAATCCCTCAATCTAGCTTTCCCCCAGGCTTCCCTAATTAAGATGGCTGGGGGCTAGTGTACTCAAGCAACACTTCAATAACGACTACATACCTGGGGACTATCATATCCCTTAGGTAATTAGCGTAGTGATACAGAGTTTAATCCTATTTTAATCTCCATTGTTTTACTATGTTTCTAATAAAGTTTAGTTTTAAATTTACATCATCATCTCAACACAGTGTATGAGTGCTCTACTGGGGTTCTTTCCTCCATTGTTTATCATTCTTATATTGTCCCATCAGCACCTACACCCATCATTACTAATTCACTATTGCAAGCAGTAGCGGGGGTTTCTCTATAGTTTAATACTGCACATTTGCATGTTTTTCTTACATCTTCTAACTTTCGTTAACTAAATGTATACCAAGCAGATATATGTATATGTAGCGGTGTTTCCCCCACCCTCTGGGAGATTGTGCCACTACACAGTGTCGTGCTGGTTACCTGCTGACTTACAGGATACTGAGTGGTCCGCCGGTGGTATTGGGGACATCAGGACAGGCTTCAGGGGTACTAACTGGTTCTTCCTCACTGTGTCAGCGCCTCTATCTCTTGCAGGCTCCAGGGATGTGGAGACAATTACTGCAGGAGTACTCGCACTACTCCCCAGATAGATTGCACACCAGGCAGGAGTATATTTTATAACAACTGGGATCTTTATTCTTCTCTCAGCATACTGTAAAGCATACACTAGTATTTCATTAGGCCTCCAACCTCCAGATGGTCCCTGGACTTCCACCCCCTGGCCTAGGGCGCCAAGGGCAGTGCTAACTCTTCCCTGACTCCCTAATAGAGCCAGAGGTAAGGTACTCACCCCACTCCCCCAAGGGGAGGGGACAGAAGGTGTCAGAGCTCTAAGCACCCCAGTTGTGATACCGGTCTCTCTCAAGGGGGGAGAGACACTAACTAACTATGGAAGCGCAGCCCCTTAATTACAAAGGAGGAAGGTCCAAGGTCTGAGCCACTGATTGGGCAGAACACTGCCCTTAGACCACCTCCTCACTCGTCACTCAAGGGAGCTGCTGCGGTTGGGTAAAACCCAGAATTGGTCCTGACACTGCCTGCTCAGTTACCAGGGCCTGCATGCCTGGGAGGGCAGATTGGTAGCCAAAACCAGATAGGGCTACACATATATAGAGACAATATGGCATCTCTCCTGTTCAGGATTTGACATCATCCTATCTTCAAGGACATGTCATTAGTTTGTCATTTTTTCTTTACAATATTTTTGTAAATATTGGTGAGACTTGGTATTTGTAATAATTATATTTATTGTCAGAACTTAATTGACTTGGCATGTCCATATCTATATATTTTTGCCATAAATCATGGCACTAGCATCTGTTTTACCCGAGCGTGGCTTGACTGGTATTTAGCATCTCTTCTTACACATAAATGCGTTGGCAATATGAGCGAAAAATGAGATCCTGGTTGGAAGTACATGTCATAATACACACAGTACTCCTCATTTAGCCAACGTATACCATTTAAATTAAAGAAATGTTACCATGGCAATGAAGGTTGCAATGAGAATTTATAATTCTTTATCTTTAAAAAAAAAAAAAAAAAATGATTAGACATGTTTAGTCGGTAATGTTTAATTCTTTCGGCTATTAAAGTGGCATCTGCCTGCCAGTATATTTTAATGCGAGAAAGTAGCATCTGTTCCTGTTTTTTGCATAACTCTCTGAACAAAATCTCACTTTGTCCTAGTTCAATGTGACAAGTTACATCTTTCTTCCCTTGCCATACTATATTTTGCTGGCGTCGGCAAGTGTTCAAGGGCTGTCTAAAATCAATCCTACTGAGCAAATTATTGGCATGAGGTATATAACGGAGATGTTGCTTCTATCAGAAATCTGTCCTCTATTTATTATAGTGATGTACTGCTAGGACATTTCTGTTACATAATCGGTTTAAAAGGGAATGTACTTATTTTTATTGGCATTTCATATTTTAGCATGCTCTAAATTGTGTCCCCTAATGTGTTTGTGCCTTGTAGGTTCCAGTCGGAAAGGGAAAGTGGAGACCGGAATTTTGCTATTGGCTATTATCTGAAAGAGAAAAAGGTTTTACCCATCTTCTTTCCTTCCCCCAGAATGTATTTAATTTGCTATTTTTAAATTGCAGCGCACCTTATTTTGATAGTCTGTATAAATACAGTATGCATAGCTGTGGCGCGTCTTTGACATATTTATTGAAAAGTACAGTATTTGTATACCATGCAAAAAAATATTGTTAATAGTGTTTATTAATTGAAACTTGTCTTTGAGTGATTGTCAACCAAGCAGAAAGCAGCTTGCTAAGACTGACACGTCATTTAAATGGTAGTTGCAAGACAGAGCCTCTACTGTGCAATTGCTACTTTAGCACATTGACTGTCATTCGCAAAGCTGTTCCGACAGTCTTTTAGTATACAACAAAAATACAGCTGTCTGATATAACATGCTGCAAATAAAGGCAATATTAGTTGTATTCTACATTTTTATACCATCTGTGAATTTGGAGAGCCACTATAAAATGCCATCTTCCACCTTAGATCAGGTATTTGTCACAACCACAAGAAACTCTTCTAATGCTGAAATGTAACTTGTAATTCCCTGCCCCGGTCATACAGAGATGAATTCCCACCAATTGCAAAGCTGAATTTTGTCCATTGTTTATATAAAAATCTAAAGAAATTAACTTTTAAGTTTGAAAATATGTCGTATATAGTTTTGCATCTCAAATGCATATAGACGTAGTCTGAAATGACCGCGCCCATTGTAATAATAATAAAAAAAACAGCCCTACTGTATAATTGGACGATGATTTATCAATCTTTCTTCTTAATTATTGTACTTAAAGCAGCAATACAGGTTTCATTATTTTTTCTTTTTATTGTGGGATTGAAGCAGGGGGACTCTGGAGCTGAACTGTGTTATTTTCAGCTTCGGGACTCCCTGCTATCAGAGATACTTGCCTCCGTAGAGGGTTCCGGTATCTCTTTTCAGTTTAAATGTCGCATTCACACGCGTGCCAATAGGGAGCTGCACCGGATGATGTCACAGCTTCCTATTGACCCGCGTCACAGAGGGCATTTAAACACCACCATTATGTTAGGCACACATGCCCTATGGAGATAAGTATCTCTGGAATCAAGGGGTCCAGAGAGCTGAAATTAACACAGTTCATCTCTGATAAACCCAAGCCTCAATTCTGTAATTAATTATTATTATTTTTTTTTAAGTGAAAACCGTATACAGTAGCTACTTTCAAATCAGCTGCGGATTGAAAATGTAAGCACAATGAATGCAAGCACATAATATTAGTCTTACTATATAAAAATTATGTGGGAATTCTTAAATTGGTTGATTCTATTTAGAAAAAGTAATGTTAACATTAATATTATAATGTAAATATTATTAAACAGAAAGGTACCAAAAAATACTTCCAACACACTATTTATTACATACCAACAGCTATGCCGCAGTGACTATAGATTTACAGTCTTTAAGATAAGCTACATTACTATATTGAGATGAGTTTATGCACATTTATAAATTGTTGGTTTTAAGACTTAACTCATCTTTTTGCCCTAACCTTTCATTTCCAGTGTTTTCCTGAGAACACAGATATGGTTGGAACATTAGACTTCTATTTCCAGGTATGACAATAAAACACTTAAACATAACCATTCTCCTCAATGTTTTTATTTACCCAATGACAATAAGGTATCTGGTTTTCAGGCTGTCAACCCTCCTGGAGAAACAAATTAGTATTTTGCATAGTAAGCATCTTAGTTTGGCAATAGTGTGTGTGTGTGTGTGTGTGTGTGTGTGTGTGTGTGTGTGTGTGTGTGTGTGTGTGTGTGTGTGTGTGTGTGTGTGTGTGTGTGTGTGTGTGTGTGTGTGTGTGTGTGTGTGTGTGTGTGTGTGTGTGTGTGTGTGTGTGTGTGTGTGTGTGTTGAAATCCAGTTTACATTTGGATTATCTTTTGTATGAAGGGTAGACTTTAAAAATGAGACCAATCGAACCTCTAAAATACCAGACAATATAGACATACAGGGCATACTAATTGGTGAAAAAAAACTAGAAAGTTTCATTATTTGCCGATGATATTATCCTATCATTAACGCAACCTCAGACTTCCCTTCCCAATCTTCATAAAGAGTTAGCGGAATTTGGCAAAATATCAAGTTACAAAATTAATAGTGATAAATCAGAAGCCCTGAACATTAACCTGTCAGAACCAGGGATGCAATTACTGAAACTAAACTTCAATTATAGATGGAGCCCTTCATACATCAAATACTTGGGAGTGCATGTATCAAGGAACTACCATTCCCTCTATCAAAATAACTACCCAGCCCTCTTTAGGAAAATTAAAAAAAGATCTGGATAAATGGGAAGGATACCAGGTCTTATGGATCGGGAGAATAATTTCAGTTAAAATGAATATACTCCCCAGATTATTATATTTTTTTCAGACGCTCCCGGTCCATATCCCTGGTTCTGAACTAAAAAATATTCAAAACAAAATGTTTCACTTTATTTGGCAGGGTAAGAAACCCAGAGTAGCAAGATCAGTTCTTTTGTCGCCCAGAGCGAGAGGAGGCTTGGGAGTCCCAGATGTCTCAAAATATTACCAAGCAGCCCAATTAAGACAGGCGGTCATGTGGAACTCGGACCCAGACCAGCTATGTTGGCTAGCAATTGAATCTCAATATTCCAGAACGCCTTCTCTGCCAGCTTATCTTTGGTGTGGTGATAGAGGGACTGACATGGCGCCTAAATTTGAACTGGGAGCGATGAGACACACATGGGAAATATGGCTAAAAGCTAAAACGAAATTCCAGCTCTCCTCCACCAGCTCACAGCTCACTCCAATATTTAACAATCCTAAATTCCCTCCAGGGTGCGAAACGAAACAATTCGAAATATTAAAATCATTGGGGATCAGAGCGGTCGCCGACCTGTTGAGGGATGGAAAGTTCCTGAGTTTCCAAGATTTACGCACCAAATTCACAGCACCTGAGCTAGATACATTCAAATTTCTCCAAATTCGGCACTTTTTACAAAAAAATGTCCCCAACGTTGAAATTTCCCCTCTCACAAAATTTGAGAAGCTGTGCCAAGAAGGGGCACACCAAAAAGGTCTAATAACACAAATATACGCCGGAATGGAGAAGCCAGCAAACCCCACCGCACACGATTATATGCTCAAATGGGCAGCGGAATTGAACATGGTTATTGACAGAGAGGACTGGGAAGAAATATGGGACTCGGCCTCAGGAACTTCCATATGTACCACAGTGAAGGAAAACATATATAAAATAATGTATCACTGGAATCTTACGCCAGTGAGACTGAAACAAATATACCCTCTGGCCTCAGATTTATGCTGGAGAGGCTGTGGACAAAGAGGGGACATGGCCCATATCTGGTGGCAATGTCCAGAGATTCAGAAATTTTGGCTCATAATACAAGATTTAATAAAAGAGGTCACAGACCTCACAATTCCCATTGATCCACTGACCTTCCTATTGGGCAGACCAGTAGAGGAAATTGATCGCCCAATATGGAAATTAATCTCCTTTATTCTCACAGCAGCGAGATGCTCAGTTGCGTCCTCTTGGAAGAAGGTAACCCCCCCACAAAACAATTGATGAAGGAAAGACTCAATGAGGTCATGACAATGGAAAAACTCACGGCCTTCCTTAAGCGTTCGACGGAAAGTTTTTATAAAATTTGGAAGCCCTGGCTAACCCACTAACCCAAACCAATATATTCTTCACTAAGCAACGTGAACGCAGAAGAGCCTTGGGATATGGATGGGAGAGTCCTGCCGGTCGAGGGGAGGGAGGGCCAACTCCCTTTTCTCCCCCTCTCCCCCCCTGTAATCCGCTGCACTCTTTTTCTCCCTTTCAAGGCCTCCGGACCATGATGTGGTCCTAGGGTCATCCCCTCAGGGGCTCTACCCCGACCCTTCTACTATTTGAACAAGGAAAATACTATTGTATTAGGCCAGATATGTAATGTAACGTATGTAAACCTAAATATGCCTAATAAAAACGTTTAAAACAAAAAACAATGAGACCAGACACAAGAGTTTCTTCATGGTTCTACAGTACTCCTCATTGCTACTGTGCCCAGATTTCCCTGAACATGCATTTCCTTTGGTAAACACCTTGACTACAGTGATTGATGCTTATATGTTTATTTGGGCTTTCTCGCCTAGTTTTTTTGTAGGTGTTCAAACTGTGAAGCAATTCAAAAATAAATCCCCAGCAACCCTAAGAAAAATATGGACAGCATGCCTCTGTAGAATATCACCATTTACGATGTATAGCAATATCTGTAGATTAGGGTTTGGTTTTACATTTGATTTCACATACACTTGCATTCATTGTAACATTGAGCTTTATTTTCTTCTGTTTAGTTGTGCTCCATTGAAGTGACTTGTGAATCTGCCAGTGTTATGGCAGCGACATTGGCTAATGGTGGCTTGTGTCCAATAACAGGCGAGCGAGTGCTGAGCCCAGAAGCCGTCAGAAATACTCTGAGCTTAATGCACTCCTGCGGAATGTACGACTTCTCCGGCCAGTTTGCTTTTCATGTAAGTCCCCTTCCAGAACCTATAGATTTACCCCTGTTTGTGTGTGTGTGTGTGTACTGTAACGATTTTTAATTGCTTACCACAACTTGGTAAATATGACCCTTAATCGTTTAACATCGCTTGTATAAACTATTTGTATAACAATAAAGCTAATTATATGGTTGTGTGTGTGCGTGTGTGCGTGTGTGCGTGCGTGTGTGCGTGTGTGCGTGCGTGCGTGCGTGCGTGCGTGTGTGTGTGTATACTGCATGATTACACACACATCTATACGCATATGTAGGCACAAAATGTATTTTAGAACCTTTTGTACAAGTGAAGTCACTTTGTAATTGGTAATATATCACTTAAATCAATGTCACACCATGCTATGTACAGAAGGTCTGTGATCCTGTGGGTACGTTGACCTTATCCTGATCAAGGTCTACTGGAAAACTCTCAAGTGTTAACATACTGTACCATTCAGCACAAACATACCTGTTCTATATGTGGTGATGAATATGTAAACGATATCGCTGCTACGGTCTACATCTGAGTTTTGATTCATCACAGGTCGGCCTACCGTCAAAATCTGGTGTTTCTGGTGGCATCCTTCTGGTTGTGCCTAATGTCATGGGCATGATGTGCTGGTCTCCTCCACTGGATAAGTTGGGAAACAGCGTTCGTGGAATTCAGTTCTGTCAGGTATGTAAATTTTAAGCGTTATTCACAAAACCGAGAGTCACTAGAGGTTTGTTAACAACTTTTCACCCAAGTGGTCTTGATTAATAAACAGTGGTTGTCCTTAATTGAATTACTTACTTTGATTCTTTTAGTCATAGCTAAATTTAACATACTGTGCAGCAGCATTTAATGCGTTTATTTTATCCACTATTGTGAGGGACAATACTACCTCCATTTTGCTTTTGTTCACAGGATTTGGTATCTCTGTGCAATTTCCATAACTACGATAACTTACGGCATTTTGCAAAGAAACTTGATCCTCGTAGAGAAGGTGGTGATCAGAGGGTAAGTCCACATTTTTTCATGCTTAAAACCTAAACCACAGTTCACATGTGACACGATAATCTCTAGCATGACTACTTTCTTTAAACGTGTGTTTTTCAGTGTGCCACTTACTGCTCTTACATATTTGACAGTGAAGTTCATTAAACAAGAATATTGGCAAACATGCCTACCATTCACCAACTGCATTGTTTTTTTAATCCAACTCTGGTTTTTAAACACTCCTATTTTGCCATTCTGGAATTTGTAGCCCCCCCCCCCAGTTTAAAAAAACAAACATCGCACTTTTTTTTAAATTAGTTGATAGATATGGGCACCAACTTTTCACATGGTCTGTAATTGACATGTAACTACCCCAGTGGTAAATGGTTATTTCCTTTATCTTAAAAAGTTAAGGATATAGCTAGGGGTCAATTTGGTAAATGCCTAAAGGCTATTTGTGAATAAATAAATCACTTATAAAGATCAACGAGAGCATATTCTGTTCAGAGTAAGCGAGACTTGGGTGTAGCCATTCAAGTGAATGGTAATCCATGTGTACCTAAGTTTATCACTGTTTAATAAGTGTGCACCATAAAATAAATTGAGCAGGTTATGTTCTTTGAAGGCACATAGTCATGTTGCAAGACAAGTGAAGATCATAATGCTAGAACGTTGTATTTTCTTTTCAATCAAATCAGCCCTACATATACACCTGCTGCTACAATATTATGAGTAGATTAAATATTATGAATTCAAATGCATGTTTTCAAGTATGGCAGCAAAGCTGAAAAGCTATATACATGTGGGCAGCCACTTTTTGAATGGCATGCTGTTTTACCCTAGCATCAAGTGTTTCAAATGAGGGTCGAGAGAGAAATGAATAAATGCTGCTAGTTTTAGAAGGTACCCCTGTAGAGGTCATGCATTTTAAATAAAGGTTGCATGCGTTCTTTGCTTTTGCATTGATGCAACACATTGTGCTGTGGCTTAGAGCAAAGTGCGAAATCTTAATGCTCTCAAGTAACTCTGCTAATGCGTGTTGGATGTAACCTGTGTGCTTTGCGACAGCCATAAAGGCTTAGCATTGTGATATTGCTATAGTTCACTAATGAATTATGTATGTTGCTTGAACAACCAGCATTCCTTTGGACCATTGGACTATGAACAACTGCAGCAGGAGCTTGTTTTAAAAGACACAGTATGGAAAAAATTGTCACCTGAATCAAATGAGGACACCACCACCACCACCGTAGTGTATAGGATGGAAAGTCTGGGAGAAAGAAACTAAAGATACGGGCTCTAGTTTCAGAACGTTCTTCATTATACTCACACACACCTGTAGTTTCTTTTTGAAACTATTTGCAGCTACTATTATTTATTTGATTTTTGTTTGTGTTTGTACATACCAGTGCTATATTCTCTCATCGCTGTTACTATGCTATCAAGCTAAAAAACTGGAGCTGTAAGCTTATAACTGTTTACAATGTTGTCTGCTTTAAGACCTAAAAATATCACTCTTCCTTCACTGTACATATGATGCTCTTGTGAGCAATGTGATACTTAGTAAAGAATTTACTATGCATGCCTTAGAACAGTGAAGACGGCCTAATTGAGAACAGTGAAGACGGCCTAATTGAGACTGGGAAGCATTCAGAAGGAGAATGTTTAATTCCCCCAAACACCCCCACAGTATTGTTCTTCATGAGCTATTTCTAAAGATGTCTAAAGTTCTGTATTGGAAACAACCAAAAATATGACAAGTGCCTTATTTTTCAGGTGTTGTCCACAACTGTTTAAACCTTAATATAAACTTCTAACATGGTCTGTAATATAACATTTAACCACACCAGTGCTAAATGTCTTTTTTTTTTTTTTCCCCTTTATCTAAAAAAATAAAAAGTCGAAGTATAGAACTATGACCAAAATGGTAAATGCCTTCCACCTTACTGTTAAAGTTTATTGTTATTGGAAAACAATACAAAGTAGTTCTCCATTTATATGCATCACCAAACTTGTATTTTGTTTAATGACATTTCCATAATCCATTTTAGGCCACGTCTGTTGTTGGCTGTGGTTCTTTGACACTGGGTTGTAGAATGGCACAACTGCGATGTGCATATGGATTGGTTGGTTCCTTAGTAATGATCTCCTGATTACACAATAGTATTCACTATTCATTTTTTCATTAGACATCAGATCGGTAACCGTTACACTCAATATTTAGCCGCAATCCCTCTACAATCTGATTTCTTTTTCTATACTTTACCTGACCTGGGGGGGGGGGGGGGGAGGGGGGAGGGGGTTCTTTTTGGGGAAGATTCATGGTCCCCTGACCTCTTGGGACCCTCCGGTTGCCAATAAAATAGACTTTGCAGTGTTGTTCACAGACACTACAATAGATATAAACCTGGCCGCAGGGGCCACCAGCAGAAAGTCACAAAGCCCTGTCCAGATTAAGTAACTTTCTATCGGCAGCCAGAGCAAGCCTGACCTGCTACCATTTTGCATCCATGAGTTTGGTACCAGGAGGTCCCAAGATGTCGGGCCTTAAAGCGGCAATTCAGGGATGAGGTTAAATAATTACTTTTCCAGCACTACAGCGCATCTTCAGTGACGTAGTAGGGGGCTCTGACTGTGCAAACTCTTGTTGAGCGCTGTGACCACAGACAAAAGGGAGCAGCCAAAGGAAATCCAAAACCTACAAGTCACAAGTCACCATATTTACTAACCAACTTCCAAAAAATATTTACGAATACTTACAGGTGTCATGTCTTGGTAAAAAAAAAAAACGTCAATCACCTGGATGCAACCCCTTAAACAGGTCACTGCTGTTACACTCTGGTTCTAATTTAACTAATTAAAAATAATTTTGGGGTGTTAATGGTGAAATGGTTTATTTTAGCATATTGGACGTTAAAATGTCACAAAATTGAGGAATATAATATTTTACAGTATACAAAAATATAGCAAACAGGAATTCTGTCAACCTTTTTATTTTGTATTTCTTCTGAGTGGGTCAGTGAGGCTGCAGTACATCCCCTGTGCTGAAATTCTGATGTAATCCCTCCAAGTGTGTTGAGGGATAGAGTTTTGTTGATCTTTTTAGATGTAAGGGCTGACCTCACAATGGCCTCCTAATTCCTGAGAAGTGAAATATCCTACATGTTCATTCAGTTTTGCATATCTATATTTCATGGTGTCCATGTTTCATTCTTTGCTGGCTATTCTGGCTGCAATGGGGTTAACACACTGACTATTTTTCATCATATTACTATATCTGAACCAGGGATTTTCTGTTGGCCGCGCCTGTGGAGCAGATATGTAATGTTTTTGGGCCGGACATATTTGGAACATAAAATGGCCATCAGTAACATTCTTTCCATAGAAAAAGGATTAGGAGCATGTCAGGCCATTCTTATTCACTGTTATGCCAGCAGACATTATATGATCCACAAAATTACACATTTGTCGAAACAAAAGGCGCTTCTATAGGTAACCCAATGGCAATCATGTATAGCAAAAAAAAAACATAGTTAAGGTAAATGGTGAAACCCTACAATATTAAACAATGTGGCCTTCCTTTTAAAATGTCAATAACTAGTTTCTTATCCACTTACTATACACTCATTGCTGTACCATACTCCAGTTCATCTAAAAAAAATTACTCTTAAGGGATCCTAATTAACATTGCAAAGCAAGTTTGTAATTAAGAGTCTACTCTCTCTGATTTAGTGATTAAATCCCCTGGATATTGCATCGTAAGTGATCTAGTTTTCTTGCTTAGGACAATGTGTCCTCCATTTAGTTGAATAAAGCTGAAACCTTTCAAATACATGGGAAGACCGCAGGATATAGCATATTGAGAGAGTGTTTATATTACAAGATCCCAGTAACCTGCACTTCTTTATGCTTGGTAAACCAAATCAAACCACACATATAATCAGAAGACTATCAACAGCCCCCAATGATTGCACTCAAGGTAGGTGACAAGTGAAGTATAATGTCAACCAGTAAATAGCTTGATATGAGCAAAATCCTAACATGGGATATATTGCTAAAAGGTCACACTCAAATAAAAATAAAAAAGACTTTAATAGTTATGCTGTAAAACATGACGAAACACAATAAAAATGCACAACAGTGCATAAATAAAATCCCCAGATGTGTAGGTAACGGTAACTATATGGACAAAATATTGTACCAAATATATAGCTAGTAATGAGTCAAAAGCTATATCTAAAGCTGCATTGTTGCATACACAGGAAATGCAAAAAATAGATATGTATTTGCAATATAGAGGGAAGGTAAATTAACAGTGTATTACTAGTAACCACTGTAACCACAGTAATATATACATATAATCAACAATCCCTCTCTGTTATACAAGGAATAAATAAGCTCCGTATGGTGTAAAACAAATAACCCAATAAGGGTCAGAGTATGGATAATACCAGTATGATACGGACGTTGTAAGTGAAATACTAAGGGTAGTGCACACCACTAGGTGCGCAATAGCAGATCCCCACAAAGTATGTACAACGCAGGACCCAGTATGTAGCATACGACCTGATATCCGTGTATCAGGTCGTTTCTATGTTGTGTGTGTCTGGTGTAGCGACGTGCCCTGTGTGTATTATTATGCTTGGTAAACCATCCAGCAATATAGTGACAGAAAACTGTAGTTTGTAGGTTTGCCGTAGTGAATGTTTTAAGTGCATAAACTACCTGTATATGTTCACATGCTGCTCCTCTGGGAATATGCAATGGGGTTGTGCGTTAATTTTGTTCATATAAAACTTTGTCGACTGTATGCATAAATCCTAATCATCCTCTTAATAGGTGTTATCACAAAGTATCCACATCCTTAAATGCAGGAGTGACGAGGCTGACTAAGGAGTCTGCTTTTCTCCATAATTACCTTTAATTATACTCCATGGGTGTTAACTGAGATGCTAAAAAAGCGGGGCCACTTACTCTGCGACATACATTCAATCATTTGTATGCCTGAAGATTTCTGAGGATACTAAGCTGCCATTCTCTGGACCTGCTTAAATATACTGAGAAGCCATCTTCCATGTTCTGGACAAGATTTTAGTCCCATTTCGTTTAATGGAGATTAATTCTTCTCCAGCAAGTGGAAGAAGTTTTGCAGCACATTGACCTGTTAATCTCTCTTTAATATTTCAAATGATAGTGCTATTCACTAAGGAGGTTAGATTTATTAGAACTACAACGGGGTCCTTTTTAATTGAGCTTCAACGTGGGCTGGACAAAGATATTGGCCCACATTTATTAAGTGGTGCTATATCATAAGTCCCCTTCCTTTGCTGCAATGTAGTGAATGTGATTTGATATGGCAATCCTATCCCAAAATGAATGTATTATACATATACACTCTCTTGAAACAGCATTTCACAGTTAAGGAGAAGGAACTCCTCTGTATATGTCTAGTAAAGATGATGCTGCTACTATGAGGAGATGCCAATGGTCCTGGTCAACACCAAGATAATCAGGTGTACCATACTAATTTTGTGCAATGCCTTCCATCGCTTTACCCATCAAGTAAAAACACAGCAGTGAGTCCTTCTTTACAATAATTACTCATTTTACTCGTTGCATGTGGCAATTTATTAAAGTGGCTTTAGTTATTTCACGCCTCTCATAAATGTTTTTAAGACCCCCATAGTCTGAGGAAGCTTTTCATTAGTGTGTAGTTTTGGTGGATCGTGCATCAATGCAAACAATATTATTTAATGCAGTCAACTTTTTCTGCAGATTTAGCCAGAGAGGTTTACACCACCTTAGACCTGGCAGGTTTTTTTTTAATGTAGCTCAAAGAATTACCATGATGCATCATTCTAATATATGCATCTACCTAACCCCTCCCACTGACACTCTTTGTTGCCAATGACACAAATGGAGTAAGATTTATAAATTAATGCGACGCGATGAATGATGCAAATGACATCAACCCCCAAAGTCTCTTGCTGTGTGGCTGATGCAATATTGGTTAAAAAAAACAAAATCAGACTTTGCATAGAAATAAAATAGTGTTGGCTTAATAGGCTTTTCATTTGGTACATCTTGAACTGTATCTTGTGATCATATTGATCCAATGTTTATGCAGGAATTTCTATGCAGCTGCTTTCATCTATTCTTTCCCATTAGATGACAGGCATTTGTTGCAGGTCGCATACATTTCTTTTGTCAGTAAGAACCTTTAATGCGGTAGCAGTTGCATTTTTCTATGTCCAAACTACATTTGGTGAAATAATGAAAAATTAAATATTAGGAAGGTGATGGATTTGATTAAACCCTTTAGTAGATATTGTTTTAGAACACTACTTGTAAATTTCAGTACCCAACGAAGTTATTAATGCTTAACTGACTAATAACATTTCATCTTTTTAAAGTTATTTCCATAATTTGTCAATTTAGAATTGTACCAGAATTCAGAACTTTAGTAGCAAATATATGCTAGATATGTAAAATGATTTTAGTTCAGTTTACAGTGAAGTAGCATAATACATTAAAGCTGGCATAAGGTAACAATTCAAATTTGTGGCACATAATCTGAAACGTTTGTCGCCCCAACAGAGTATGTGTTGCATGTAATGGAAACGAGATAAACATCTACACATATTCAGAAACCATATTCATAATGTGTCTTTACTATAACCTAGTGCTTGCCAGCTTCAGTCCTCAAAGGCCACCAATACGTCAGGTTTTAAGCATATCCCTGCTTCAACACAGGTAGCTCAGTCATTGACTGAGCCACTGATAGAGCCACCTCTACTGAAGCAGGGATATTCTTAAAACCTGGCTTGTTGGTGGCCATTGAGGACTGAAGTTGGCCACTCCTGCTGGAACCATACTGCCTTACAGGAGCATTTCTTCAAAGGTGGGAAGCAGAGTGTCTCTGAGCTGAACCGCAGTAATTTCCGCTCCTGGGACCCCTTGCTTCCAGAGATTTTTGCCTCCGGAGCTCAGGCTTTCATCTCCAGCATGTTTAATTGCCCCTCTTCACGCGAGCCCTTTTTAACTGCCATATTGGGTGTCCAGGCGGGGCTTCTATGGAGGGAAGTATATCGGTAAGCAAGGGGTCTCTCGCGCTAAAATTAACTTGGTTCAGGTCCGGGACCTGCTTCCCGCCTTAAAGTATTTACAGTTTACATATAATGCAACAGATAGATACATCTACTTTAATTATAATCTAAGCACTATTTATAGCTGTATTTTAAAAGTGAGAAGCAGATATATATATATATATATATATATATATATATATATATATATATATATATATATATATATATATATATATTTGCTTCTCACCTTTAAAATACAACTATAAATAGTGCTTAGATAGTAATTAAAGTATACATACATGCATAAATACATACATGCGCACACTTTACCATGGTTATTCATTCAGTGTGCATGCGTAGAGAGATGTGAGGTAAGGCACTCAAAGTTAAAACCAAAATGTCTCTGATTAATACTGTAGTACAGGTTCGCATACTTTGCACTTTTTCTTAATTGTATTTTATTCAGTGATCTACATGATCATGTATGGATGTGTGTATGTATGTATATATATATATATATATATATATATATATATATATATATATACATACATACATACATACATACATACATCCATCCATCCATCCATACACACACACACACACACTTTGCCATAGTTATTCATTCATTCATTCATTCATTAAATGTACTATTTCAGTCACCTACTGTATTCCCAGGCTCGGGCAATTAATGTAAAACATTTGTCATTTGTGTCCTGAGTTTCTAGGGTTTGTTAATTTGACCATGTAATGTATGTTCCTGGAAAGGGCCCTTTAACAGTCTCCCGTGGCAGCATACAAGATGGTGTGAAATCAATGAACGTGACTGTAAATACATTTAAAGGATTCTTGATGTAACGAACTAGATGGTGTTCTGCATTTCCTCTGTGCCATGTCTTTAAGTAATATCTTGATATTGAGTTATTCATATATTTTTGTTCTTATTGCCTCCTACATTTTATTTGAAATGTAAGTGCTTTAAAAACTATGTGTTTGTGTGTATATATGTTCTGTTTTAGCACCTGTTGTATTATTTTGGATTATGTTTTTCAGCAACTGGTTTTTGTTTTTGTTTAACATTTCTTGTTCCCTTTCCATTTGTTTTATTTATGTACTTTTATTTACAGCATGCTTATTTTTTTGTATTCAATAAATTTTTTAAACCCATTCCATTGTATTTTGTTTTTCCTTTTACCCCACCCCCCAGTCAAAATCTTGTTACATAGGCGTTAAGACACAATGGGAGAAAAAAATACATCATAATAATAAAAAAAAAATGGCATGACCTTAGAAAAGTAAAAAAAAAAAAATGTAGTTTACTTTGACTAAATAGCAGGGTATGTTTCTAAATGACCAAACATTGCTACAGTATTTCTGAATCAAAAGAAATAACTGAAAAATTATGTTGGCGACTATACAGGCATACCCCGGTTTAAGGACACTCACTTCTAAGTACACTCGCGAGTAAGGACATATCGCCCAATAGGCAAATGGCAGCTCGCGCATGCGCCTGTCAGCACGTCTTGAACAGCAATACCGGTTCCCTACCTGTACCGAAGCTGTGCGCAAGTGGGGAGACTATAGAGCCTGTTACAATGCGTTATTTACATCAGTTATGCACGTATATGACGATTGCTGTACAGTACATGCATCGATAAGTGGGGGGAAAAGGTAGTGCTTCACTTTAAGTACATTTTCACATTACATACATGCTCTGGACCCATTGCGTACGTTAATGCGGGGTATGCCTGTATTGTCACTTGCACCCTAAAGAAAGGTGATGTAGTATAGCAATTATTGATGTTTTTAGGCTAGCAGAATGTAACACACTTCTTGACTGTAGACTGGTTTACGGCAGTGTGCTTAATCCGCTCTTTTTAAAGACAATACAGGTATGCATCTGATGTTTAGAAATTGCCAGCTCTATCAGTTAAAGTGAAACTAGCATTGCATATTCAAATGATATGTAACGCACCGATATTACTGTAAACCCAGTTAGAGTTATGGTGACAATACATTGTTACATTAAATGAACAGAGGTTGCACATAATGTTTCAAGTAATTTCATGGACATTTGGAGGTAATGCTATGAGCATATGTACCAGTTACAGACCAGATTCAAATGTGAGACAGCTGAAGTCTTTGAAAGTACTTAGCCTTGTGGCGGCTTTGCGAGTCTCTGGTAGTTTGGTAGATTGCTCCATTCGTGAGGTGCACGGTAACTGAAGGAGAAACGTCCGGATTCCTTGTTGAATCTTGGGACCTTGAACAGTCGTTTGGTGTCAAATCTCCGGTGATAAGATCTGCATGAGATAGGGGTGAGGACTTGTTCACATAGCTGGGTTGCTTGCCCAGAAAGTATTTGAAGGCAAGATAGGAAAAATGTGCTTTGCGCCTGGACTCCATGGATAGCCAATTTAGTTATTGGAGGGATTTTGCTGTGATGTGTGGTGTAGTCCCATTGTAGGATAAAGTGGCATATTGTGTTGTAGAGAGTGTCTAGTTTAGGATGATGTACCATATACCCAGGGAGCGCTAACTTTTCTGCTACGCCCCCCCCCCCCCCCCCGTTGGGCTCCAGCGTCAAATGACGCTGTGGGGTTATGTGTTGTCACGTTGCCATGGCAACACGTCGCTGTAAGTTAAGTTACAGAGGCCTCACGCGATCCCCAGCATTTATTTTAAATGCCTTTTGGGGAAGCGTGTGGCCTATGTAACCACCACACACCCCTGCCATTTACTATGTCCCTATAGTCTATAGTCAGCATTAGCATCTGTTGTGAGATGCGCTTTCTGACCAGCGGGCTTAGGGAGGATTTGTTCCTTTAATTCTTACAATGCCGCCCAAGGACCATTGTTTGCACCTTATCATCATCATCATCACAGCCACTGTCCCCATCTTACCTGCAACTTGTGCTCTCAATCTACTTCCAAATGTATATGGTTATGTTGGGGATGGATGCTCCTGTGATGTCCTTCATAAAATTCTTGATAAATGTAATATTGTATTCTGAGCTGCCAAAATCTCACTGGTCTCTTCTTCATATGTACAGCTTCTAGAACTTTGTTTATAGACAAAAGCATTACTAGGGGAAAAAAAATATTCATCCTTTAGAGCAGGGGAGCGCAAACTTTTGCTGCTATGCCCCCTGTCTTCCTTGTCCCGGCTCTTGCCCCCCCCCCCCCCTGTACCTTGTATACACGTCACATGACGCTGTGGGGTCGTGACATCACGTGACCCGTGTGAGAAGTCACATGGTCCCTCGGCTTCATTTGACGCCGCGTTGCTATGGCGACACGTCATACAGCCGGCTGAATCCCGGTAAGTGGAGTGTTGCAGAGGCCTCATGCGGTCCCCCGGCATTACATTTAAATGCCTTGGGGAAGAGCGTGCCCACCAGTTTGCACACACTCCCGCCCACCAGTTTGCAGACACTTGCTGTTGGGGATGTCAGCAGAGGTAATGACAGACTTGTAGTTTGGAAAAATCCATTATTTATTAGTTCAATTGATGGATGGTGGCTTCAGCCTGAGATTAATCTAATAATGAATATCTGCACCAATGATCTGAAAACAAAAATATAAATAGGAAAAAAAGCTTGTTTAAATTTTATGAAAGTGGCACTAGAAGGATTTTCCAAATTTCTGCTGCCAACTTTTTGTTTAGCTTTTATTTTTGGGTGTGGATGGAAACTTTTTTAGCATAGTTCTGTAGCTTTTTACTTCTTTGTCTGCCAACTTTCGTATTTGGTCTGTTTCAAAAGCTTTTACTGTATGCCTCCACCTATTCCCAGTTAGACTGCAACAATATGTTCTGCCTTGTAATCATTTACACCAGAAAGTGCTCTGTCTGAGCAGCACATGATCAAAAAGGCAGATTATTCTCATCCCATAATCATAAATTCATCTAATTCTTGTTGTAAAACCACAATCTCGTCTATTTCATATAAAAAAGCAAGAGCCTTATTCCTGCTGCTTTCTTGGCATGGGGGTGGGTGGTGAGCTGCTTGAGAGGGGAATATATGATTTTGACTAATTATAAATACGTTTATCTAAATAATGGAATGGAAATAAGCCACATTTATGGAAGGATTTCCTAATTAAAGTATAAAGAACTGGAAAAAATAATGACATCCTTCTTTATAGAGTGAATGCACCTTTTTTTTTTTTTTTTTTTTTTATATATTTTTCTGTTTTCAAAAAAATACTGTTCCTTTTCTATAAAACCAGGTTGTCTGTGTCCATAACCCGGTCGCCTCGTGCCATTCACATTCTCTCTGACCAGTCTAATAACATTTTCATCACTAGTAGAATGTTTTCTCCCCCATACACTGGGGTAGTTGTATCAATGTAAAATTGTGAATAGAAGTTTATTTTGACCTATTGGTCCATTTTCTGTTTGTCTATTGTATAAGAAAGTGTTTCTTACATTTAACACACATGGGGAGCCAGAAAAGTATACACCGCCTGACACATTGCTTATGCACACAAATACAAAATAAAGTGATGCAGAGTTTGATGCATCTCCTTATAATCTGTGCATCACGTAACTCCTCCCTATTGCCTTCTATTGGCACTCCGCAATTTGCAAGCTGACACACGGCACAAAATTTGAAGCACATATAATATTATTGATTTGTAAAGTGGTAAGATTCTGCAGCGTGGTACAGTTATGTATATTACATAAACAAAATGACCAAACAAGGACAAACGAGCACAAACAGATATCAAAGCACGTACATTTTTATATATTGATGAAAATTACATCATTTTGCGAAAATTTTGTTCCAAATATGCCTGGATACATGTATGCATGTATGCATGTATGTATGTATGTCTGTCTTTATATAGCGCCATTACTGTACATAGCGCTTCACAGCAGAAATACACGTGACAGTCATATAAATAACAAATAACACATAATGGGAATAAGTGCTTCAGACATAAAAGTAACATTTATGAAATGGAGTCCTTGTTCCAAAGAGCTTACAATCTAATTGGTAAGTAGGAAGAACGTACAGAGACAGTAGGAGGGCGTTCTGGTAAGTGCATCTGCAAGGGGCCAAAGTTTATGTATGAGGTGTAAAGTATCAGCCACGGAGCTACTCATATGCTTTCTTAAGCAGGTGTGTTTTAAAAATGGATAAGGGAGGGTGCTAGTTGGATATTGAGGGGAAGGGCATTCCAGAGGTGCGGGGCAGTCAGTGAAAAAGGTTTAAGGCGGGAGAGGGCTTTAGATACAACGGGGGTAGAAAGAAGACATCCTTGAGAACAACGCAAGAGTCGGGATGGTGTATAGCGAGAAATTAGGGCTGAGATGTAAGGAGGAGCAAAGAGTGTAAAGCTTTAACAGTGAGGAGGAGAATTGTGTGTGATATGGGATTTTATAAGCAGCCAGGAGAGGGATTTCAGCAGGGGAGACGCTGACTAAGTTTTAGGAAAGAGTAGAATGATTCTCGCAGCAGAGTTTAGGATAGATTGTAGGGGAGACAGGTGACAGGCAGGAAGGCCACCCTTGGAGAGATATTTGGAATCTCACGGACTGAGTCAATCTATCCTGTTCCACAGCGAGTGCTAGATATAGGATCTTTTCAGATTGCGTTTGGAACCTACCTTGTAAAAATGATACAGTTGTTTCATATTGCACCCTGTTGTATATATTTACACCTACTTAAGTATTAGGCTGAGCAGTACGGTCACCACAATTCTTTAATTTCGCAGTCATATCTGTGAATAGGAAGTGTAATTTTACAAATCGGGACAAAGGTAAGAGCACTGCACATTTAACATGGGTTACCAGATTAGAGGAACTTTGCATACCAGAACCTACATCAATAAGGAAATACTGTAGTCCAGAGATTAATCTTCACAGGATGAATAGTTGAAAATAAGCTCCATTGCTTTCTCTGTTTTAATGAATTACAAATCGAATGTTTCATTTTTGCCAAGCCATTGTTTTTACACGAATTGCACATCCCACCACCCCCATCATTGAGTGTTGTTGTAGTCTGAATAGCAGACAGGCACGTTTTCATAAGGTTATGCTGATGCTTTCATTTTTCTGTTTCATGTAAAGATTTCTACGCAGTTCTAGCTGTTATATCAGTTTGCATACATAATTTACTTATGCCTTTTTAAGCCTTGATACTGTCCCTTTCTGAATCGCCACTCATCCAAGCATTTTACTACATATCCACTTTCTAGGCTTCCAGAACTATAAAACGTATCATGCTTTTTGCAGTTTAATTCTGTGCATGAGTGAAAGGTAAACTCCCAAATGCTACTTTTCAATTTATTTTTTTTCTTCATTTAAAAAAATATATTTTTACACCCTGTAATAGGCAGATCTCCCAGAGGGTGGGGGAAACACCATTACATTTGGAGGCGCTGCTGAGATTCTCAACAGGACAGGCTTTCAGCAAAGCAGAACGGAAAGAACAAAAGTATGCTTCCAATGTGAGAACTGCGGAAGGATGGGAGGCTGGGTGTAGCTCTAGGGGACTCCTGCATACCATAAGAGGGGCCCAACTTCCCCGTCAGGAAGCTACAGCCTAGGCTAACCTAACGGGAAAACTGTGCTGAAGCAGATAGCTGTTGCTTGGTTCTAAGTCACCCTGAGGACTGATAGGTGTAGGACACCTGGTGTTTTTGGTTGCATGGGGCCCAGAAACCTCTGGAAAGGAACTGCAATGTCGGTGCCATAAGCAGGGTGGCGTTAAGGTAATGATAGGTAGAGTGTGAGGAGGGGTGCCCGAGTCGCGGGTGCCAGGAACCTCTGCTGGAGGAGCTACCACTTTACCACTAGTCGTCGATGCACAGGGAGTTTTGCCTAGTCTGGTGTATATTGATGCTCAGCTAGTCAGCTACCATGTGTTGCAGCAGGTTCCCGCCAAAATCAAGGGGACCGCGCAGTAACACACTGTATTCGGCTCAAAATGGTGGTTCCCTTGCACGGGAATTCACCGCATGGATTTTGCTACACAAAATGGCGGTTCCCGACGAAACGGGAGACCGCGCGTGCAGTTTGCAAAAGAATTGCATGCTTTTTCCTTGCCCGGTCCTGCAAGCTGGATCACGCCCACCAGCTGTGATTGGCTCAGTGCGGTGTCTAAGTCACGCCCTTCTACAGTGTGCCCCTACTCTTGACTCCACCAGAGGGAGGGGGCACTGCAATAACCAATCGGCAGAGATTGTCTCTGCTAAGGGAGGAGCCGGATGTGAGCTGCCATGCCCTCAGTTCCTCAGAGCTAGCCAGCAGTGTGGAGCTCCAACTACTGTGTTGCTAAATCCTGCTCTTCAGATTACCAATGCAATGGCCGATTTGCAAGATAACCAAATATCAGCTACCAGGAGGCTTCCTGGTGGTGGAGGTGGATGGCAAGTGCTTTGTCAAATGCCTATGCCCGCAATGCGACTTCCCCGGCAGGGATGCAAGCCTGACTGCCACATGCCCATAGTGTGGGACTTTCTACATGCAGACTGCGGTGCTATTGCCAGCCGCCCCAATAAAGAAGGAAGACCGGGCCGTCACGCCGATCGGTGCGGCTTGTACCGAGGCCTCTGCAGAGGATGCTCCAGGGGGCCTGTGTGCCACGGTTCCAGAGCTGGGAATCGAGCGACAAGAACCACCGGGTAAGGTGATTGCCTAGAATAAGAAGGGGCTACTATCGCTGGTGGCGCAGGAGCGGGACCGATGCCTGGTGATTTGACGCCAGTGACCGCGAGATGCTCCTGTGCCTGTACTCTGAGGTGCCCCTACCCTCGTCCTACAACAATCGTAGCAGCGGAAGGGAGTCCGTTGTGATGCGTCGGCCGGCGCCTCATCCCAGCGGAGCTGCGAAGAGAAACTCGCCTACCTGCGGTGCTGACCAGCGGAGTCCTTGGAAGACATTACGGCAAGCGCTTGTGCGGCCTAAGCGGCGGAGGAGCGTCACGGACGTGGCGGCTCCCAGCGAGGTGGCGGCTGTACCTGTGGCTAGACCAGAAGACCCCGCGACGATCTGGATCCAGCGGAGCGGTGATGAACCACCCTCTTACTTTTTCCAGGATCCAGCTGAGGCATCCAGTGAGGAGGTACCGACCGGATGTCGTCATGCGGAACCTGGACCTGTATCCGGATCTCTCAAGACCAGCGGCATCCGATGACATCATCACCGAGGCAACCGCCGGGGCGGACGAAACTTTACTGCAACCGCTCCAGTGAGCACCCGCAGGAGACCTGCAAACCCAGACACTCCCCTTGCACAGCCAGTAGCAGGCTGTGGTGGGCCTAAACCAAAGAACTTGTGTAAAGACATTGCCAAGCATACGGCCAAATCTCCTGCTACCTCTGCCCAACCCCAAACAGTTGCGGGACCCAAGAGCATGATCCCCTGGGTTAGGGCCCGGAAGAAGTTCCCCAAACAATCTTAGGACTGGAGGGGTTGGGTGGACTCTGAAGAGGGGTCTGAAGGGGAGATACCTACATCCAGTAGGATTTCTTTTGTGGGGTCTACTACCTCATTAACATCCTTTTAGGGGGAGATCTGACCATTGTACATCATGTAGGTCAGAGACCTCGGGTTTCGTCAAAGATGGAGACTGAGTCTGATGGCACACAACCTACTGCCTCTCCAGGGAAGGTACTTAAGTGGTGGGACCCTATGTTCCAGGGCTACGCACCCACTATGAACCGTACCCGGTTCCTATAGATGAGGACACGGTAGATCACTGGTGGGAGGAGGGAGAGTTCTCTCCAGAGGAGATAGCTGAGGCCCTCAGAAGCAGAGTAGGTGAGATATGGTTGGGCATAGTTACACCCACAAGCCCATCCGTATTATATCAAGATACCTACGAGGAACCTAAATTCTGGATCTTGCCAAGCGCATGGTCGTAAACTAACCAAGCCTAGTAGAGCAGACCGAGCCATTCCATTGTCCTAAGATACAGGCATTCTCATGGATATGAGTATCCTTATGTCCCCGAGCCCATCACGCGGGAGATAGAGGCTAATAGAGAAGACTGGCTAAAGCAAGCCATTAAAGAGTATCTAAGGTCTAAGTCAAGTCACTCTATATATTACACCGAAGAAAGGGTGTGTGACCTAATGAGGCTGTGGAGTATAGGAGGGGGTATATTCATAGACCAGGGTGGAGTATTGCCCTGAAAATGGTCCCGTGAGGGTGTACTTCATTCAAGTTTATGATTTTGAGGGCAGCATTGTTAAAAAGCCTGACCCTAGACATAGTTGAGGGGCTAAGGGATTCTCCGTGTTGGGAGTAACCCAAGGTATCTCATCACTGTTTGAGTGTATGGGTTAAGTACTCATTGTTATGCTCTGTCGGTATAAATAAACTGTATACCAATGTTGTTGATGACACTGTTAATGTACTGTGTATTGTTCCAGGTTTACAGCTGAAGGATAGTACCACCAAATTTGGCTCCAAGTGAGGACATTGGATTTTCCACCAGAAGGAGTGTGTAGCCATGTCTGGTTTTGGCTACCAGTCTGCCCTCACTGACATGCAAGCCCTGGTAACAGTGCAGGCAGTGTCAGGACCAATCCTGGGTTTTCCCCATAGTAAGCAGCTCCCTTGAGTGACAGGGAGGAGGCGGGCTAAGGCCTTTGTTCTGCCCAATCCTGGGCTCAGACCTTGGACCTTCCTCCCTGGTACATAAGGGGCTGCACTTCCTAAATTTAGTAGTATCGCTCCCCCTGAGAGAGACGAGTATTTATTTATTTATAAAATATTTTGCCAGGAAGTAATACATTGAGAGTTACCTCTCGTTTTCAAGTATGTGTTACGCCGGTGCTGCTCGCAGACCAGACCCGTCCCCTGAGCTGAAGGGGGAAGTGGTAATACACGCACCCACAGCAAAGGGAGCGTGTCCGGAATGTGGTATGAAGCGTTGCCAGGCCAGGTGTAGTAAGGTGGACAATACTTGCTGGTACCAGTTGTAGAGATAGAGTGAAGGATGCCTCGCCAAAGTCAGGGAGTGGAGAGTGGAGATAGGTCGTTGACCAAGCCGTGTTCAAGGGGTTGCCAGAGTGAGCGTTGTCCAAGGAATGCCGAGATCGAGAGCCAGAGGGGGTAGTCGTACAAGCCGCGTCAGAACCTGTGAAAACACTGAGAGAATTAGAAGTGCTTCCATACAGAGACGATGTCGAGCAAAGACTGAGAGGAGAGAGGAGCTAGATAAAGCAGGAAGGTCCAATTAGGAACGGAGGCGGGACAGGAAGAGCTACAGGGAGACACTGCAGATTGGTGCAGGCATAACAGGCCAGGTGAGTCTTGTTGGTAACCTGAGTATGCCTGTGCAGTGTGCGGGGGCGGAGCCTGAGGTCCAGGGGACGGGAAGAAGAGTGTGCAGACTGAGCGTGCTCCGTAACTCTGAGGTCCAGGGGACGGGAAGAAGAGTGTGCAGACTGAGCGTGCTCCGTAACTCGTGTACGCGCGTGAACCGAGCCAGTGGATGGTGCAGATGTGCGTGCAGGAGGACGTGGGCGCGCCCGGCGCTGAGCAGAGGAATCGCCGAGGGGAGTGATCCCGCGGCAGGGGCGAGGAGCCGTGGAGGCCGGTAAGGCAGGTTTGTTTTGTGTGTCCAGGGACTCCCTGCGGGAAGGGGGTGCTTTGTGTGGGGAGCGTGGAGAACGCCGATTCCTGACAGTATGTCCTGGGCACAGAGTTCAGACAAATAATACATGTTTACAAATACAGTTACATAAATTAACAGGGTATACATTATATACAAGACATTGCATGCACAGTTAAAGATAATATATATTATGGGCGTATGAAACAGTTACAGACCAGATTAAAATGTGTGACAGCCTTAGATTTGAAACAACTTAAACTGGTGGTGGATGTAAGAGTCTCTGGAAGGTTGTTCCAGTTTTGGGGTGCACGGTAAGAGAAGGAGGAGCGGCCGGATACTTTGTTGAGCCTTGGGACCATGAACAGTCTTTTGGAGTCTGATCTCAGGTGATAGGTGCTGCATGTGGTAGGGGTGAGGAGCTTGTTCAGGTAGCTGGGTAGCTTGCCCATAAAGAATTTGAAGGCAAGACAGGAAAGGTGAACTTTGCGCCTAGACTCGAGTGATGACCAATCTAGTTCTTTGAGCATTTCGCAGTGATGTGTGTTATAGTTGCATTGTAGATCAAAACGACAAATTGAATTGTAGAGGGAGTCAAGTTTGCTAAGGTGGGTTTGAGGTGCTGAGCCATATACTATGTCTCCATAGTCAATAATTGGCATTAGCATCTGCTGTGCGATACGTTTTCTGACCAGGAGACTTAGGGAGGATTTGTTCCTGTAAAGTACCCCTAGTTTGGCATAGGTCTTGGTTGTCAGGGTATCAATATGCATCCGAATGTTAAGTGGGAGTCAAACCATATGCCCAGGTATTTAAAACTAGTAACAGGAGTTAGGGTGGTGTTAGTGTTGGTTCTAATCTGGAGCTCAGTCGCTGGACGCTTTAAACATTTAGTCTTGGTCCCGAATACCATTGTTACAGTTGTAAAAGCTGTAAAAATGTTACAACAAAGATTCAGTTATCACATGAGTTTATTCAGAGTGCACACAGTGGAGACAGCTTCAAAACAAAAAGCTCTTCCCCAGATAACACAGTATGCCATATTTTTATACCCTAAAACCTAAAGCTCCACCCCTTTATGGGGGGGCTTGCACGTCACTAAATATTACCTAATTTTGTAATACATAACAATACTAAAGCTGATGTCATTTTGTAATACATAATAATACTGAATAACTGTATGTAAGCTAAAAATCATTATTGGGTTAAATGTGATGTCAGTTCTGCCACTTGGCACATTGTATGAGAAACTGAGCTTATTTTACAGGCTTCTCATAACATCTGGCCTGTTTACACTTTCATTTGGAAGCTGATTGGATGAGGAAAGATCAATAAAGTCAGCTAGGAGCGAAAACATTCCATTCTCTCTTTCACACAGATTTCTTCACATAGAATGATGACATTAAAACTCACAAAGACAAGATGGCGGATTGAAAATAGTCAAACAAAATGGCTGCTTTGATCCTAATGCTGTTATGTCAGACTCCCTAATGTCTCAACGTCGTCACAGTCTTGTCAGTGTTTAAAAACAGTTTGTTTTGGGAAATCCAGTTTTCGAGTCTCAAAAAGTCAGACTGAAGTATGTGTTGAAGGTCAGAGAGGCTATGGCTGTGTGCATATAGGATTGTGTCATCTGCATACATGTGTATTGAGGCTTCCTGACAAGCTGTGGGAAGATCATTGATGAACACTGAGAAGAGTAGGGGCCCCAGAACAGAGCCTTGCGGGACACCACAGGTGATATCCAGGGGGTTAGAGTTAGAGCCAGAGATGGACACATGTTGGGATCTACCTGATAGGTAGGACTGAAACCAGTTTAAAGCATGCTTCCCTATTCCAGAGCTCTGGAGTTTGTTAAGCAGGATAGCATGACCAACAGTATCAAAAGCCTTTGCAAAATCTAGGAATACTGCACCAGTGAGTTGACCCCGTTCCATTCCACACTGGATTTCATTGCAAACTTTTAGCAGGGTTGTTACGGTGGAGTGTTTGGGACGAAAGCCAAATTGGGTAGTCAGGCAGAGGTGTGCAGGGATCTGGCACCTACTGTCACCTCCCCTTTGGGGAGTGAGGAGCGATTTATCTTAACTCTGACTCTATTAGGGAGTCGGAAGAGTAAGGAGTGCCCTTGGCCAGGGGTAGATGTCCAGGGACCATTCTAAGGCTGGAGGCCGGTTGTACTGTAGAGACAGACTGTTATGCTGTGTATGCAGAGAAAGGAATAAAGTGTTCCATTTGTTCAAATATACTCCTGCCAGGTGTGCAATCTATCTGGGGGGAGTAGAGTAAGTTCTACTGCACGGATTGCCCTCATCTTACTGGAGCCTGCAGCAGATGGAGGCGCTGATCACCATGAGATAAAGACCAGTCATCTACCCCAGAAGCCTGTTCTGATGTCCCCACTACCACCGGCGGACGACTCCGCATCCAGCAACATACACCCTGTAATAGGCTGATCTCCCAGAGGGTGGGGGAAACACCGTTACATATATATCTGGTGTGATATTGTTGTTACTGATTTGTATTGGTTCATATGAGGAGTCATCCCGCCAACGCTGGGATCCCTCATAGGTGGAGGTGCTGCACTAAAAGAGAGAGAGAGCTCACCCAGGCTCCCAGAAGTGGAGGCTCAGGCCTCCTTTGAGCGATACAGGTACTGGCAGCACGAGTAATCACCCATGGTTTCCCTAGGCAGGGGGAAATGGGGTTACATACAGTTAGTCTTGTTCATGAAAGACAGGTGGACTGTGTGTTATAACCCCTGTATGGTCTTCCAAATTACCTAATTATGAAGCTCTATCATTGTTCTGCAAGAGATGTCCTGTCTGATGAAATGTCTGACACTCAGAGCTCACTGCATTTGTGAGTAAAATACTATGCACTATTCAATATACTGAGAAGTGGGATCATGCACTTTTAATGATTTATTGACATGCTTTCATTCAACTGGAACTTAATATATCGTTAGCCTCAGGGAGATTGTGAAACAGTGGACAAGTCATTGTTGCCAACTGAAGTATAGTCCCAAGAGGTTTTAAAATCTGGTGTACACTTTTTTATCTATGAAAAGGTTAAAATTGTTCTCTCAGCCTCCGATAGATGTAAAGCAGGATGTGTATTGTGTGTGGTAGATGATGACTAACAATGAGATGACCTCATCAGACAACTATCTCCAGTAACATCAGTTCCAGGAAGAGGACTAAAGAAAAATAAGTTGCAAGAAAGCCCCTTAATTGTGATACACTCAGTACCACTAGAAACAAAGGTAATTGTAAAGATATATATATATATATATGTGTATATATATATTTGTATATTTGTGTGTATATATATACATGTATGTATGTATGTATGTATGTATATATGTATGTGTGTGTATATATATATATATATATATATATATATATATATATATATGCAATACGATACCGTGTGGAGACGAATATCAAAGGCTGCACTCCAAATGGTGGTCAAAATAAATATATTGTGGTTAACAAGACATCATTCCAACGTTTCGGGACCTTTCTCAAGGTGATGTGATTACAGAGTGAACATGAACACATATAAATACCCTCAAAAACCTATAACAAACAGGCGCAACACATGACAATGATTAGATAATACATAGCATACATAATGTTAGCTTGTCTCATACCTGTAATGCATCCATCGTTGCCTGGAACGCAGGGATCCGCCAGTGTGGTGAAACGCAGTCACCTCGCATGCGCAGGTCTGAGGTGAAGAGCACGACCCTCCGGCGCGTGTCACATAACCAGAGGCAAATGGTTGCCTGAGGCAAATGGAACGCATTGCAGTGGAAACACTGTATGCTAGGTGATTATGGCGAAAAGCTGGGTTGCAGACCTGTCTGACATGTGAATGTGCTCACAAGTAATATTTTTATATGTCATACATACATACATACATACATAGTTGAAATTGGAGTGTGCAGAGCAATACTTTTGAAGAAGAGACCTGTGAAGTTTCATCACAACCTACAACGAATTTAGAATGAACAGATTGAACGCGTTTTGTAACTTGTCCCCTGTCCGCGAAGGTGTTAAAGAAATTCAAGGCTGCTTTGCCTCTCTATTTCAAACATGTGTTAACCTGTTGCTTGGCCCTCTAGCTGTGAAAGGGTAATACTTCGATGACTGAAACCTTGGGCCTCATGCAGAGAGCATAGAATTTTAAAAATGGCGAATTTCATAAAAAGTAGCTTTTTTGGAGAGTTTTATTCTCCATATGCAGAAAAGTGCGAATTCTGCTATGTTTAACATGGATGCGTGTGGCGAGTTTAAATTGGCGAGATGCGCGCTTCAGAAACGTGTAAAAACAAATTTGCGCCTTTTTTTCCCCTTTACTATAGGCGGCGAGCGCCATCTTGCCATATTTTCGTGGCGCGGCAAAAATGCGAGAATCGCGCCTTTTTTTGGCGCGAACAGCCGCTACTTGCCGTTCGCACCTCTCTGCATTCGGAGAGTTTTAAAAATGGCGCGATGGAGGTTCTCGCCAGCCGCGAGGCGAGTTTTAAACATAGAAATAAAAAAATGGCGCGTTTTTCGCAACTCGCCATTTTATGCCGTTTTCTGAGGGAAATTGAACAAAAAATGGCGAGTTTTGAAATAACGATGCTCTCTGCATGAGGCCCCTTGCTCGTAAACGGACAGCTTCTTACTGGTGCTTTCTATCCAACACATCTGCTTTTATTGTGTAACTTTGTACAAAAAGTAAATTACAATGTAGAGCATTGATAATGCTGCAAGATTTTCAGTGCATTGCAAAAATGAACCGGCTTGAAATTTAGTGGAGCTCAATGCCGGGGGAGAGCGTGGGGCCTGTTACCTGCTCTGGCATCTCCTCCTGCTCCTCATCTCAGCTGCATCGTATGACGTTGGGAAATTACAACAACGGGACACCGTCACGTCATGGCCACGTGACATGGAAGAGATGAAATGCCGGATAGGTGAGAGGCCCCGTGCTCTCCCCTGGCAGTCAGTTTAACTGTTGCAGGGAAGAGCGTGGGACTCCGTGTGATGCCACCGACTGCACCGCCATTAAGCCGGCCCTAGCCTTAGTCCTGCTCCAAGCTGTCTAACAAGGCTATAGACAAGTCATTTTTTGGGGGGGAAGAAGCATAATTTGGCAAATGAGATTAATATAGGCAGCTAATGCCATCTAGAGGCTCACCAAACAGACACTGCAAAATTAATGTTGGTTTGGAAAAAACCTTGATGTGTGTAAATTGTTATAGCAAATAAAAATACCATTTGTGAGCGCATTCACATGTCTCAGACAGGCCTGCAAATCTGCTTTTCACCATTATCTCTTGGCAAACAGTTCTTCAACTGCAACCAGGGATTCTGGGAAATTACATGCACATGAGCACAGTGTCGCCTTTTGCTTCAAATCCATTTTGACATGGACCCCTATAAGCATATGTCTGCCGTATTACACAGCTTTTCAGCACAGCCTGGTTTAAAGCAATTCTAATAAGTTTTAAAAAAAAAAATGAGCACTATACAGTATCCTGATTTACTCTGAAGCCGCCTGGTTATGCACATGCCTTGTTATTAGTATTAATTACTTGAAACCAAAGGGAATTTACATTTTTTTGCTAGTACTTTTGCTAATTACACATATGTATGTATCTGTATCACAGATGGTCTACATCAAAATCCTAGGACATTTATGCTTTATAAATCAGTTATGTAGTATTAGATACTGCATTCCCTCTCCCCCCCCCCTTCTGACTCGTTATGCCATTTTTAATGAGTTTTAAAGTACTGCTGTAGTAAGCTTCCTTGGGTTGCTATAGCAACCATTTACAAAGACAGCACTTCATTTCTTTAAATAGGTGGCAATACTGGGAACCTAAAGAAGCAGGATCTACGCTGATCAATCATGGGGGATCGGATCGATTGGCAGCTTAGGTAATTACATTGCCTTAAAGCTAAGCCACTGCTGCATCCATTAAAACAAAAAATGGCACGATGCACACATGAGAAGTGTGATCAGTGACCAGGAGGTATGAAGTACCTCTACATTTTTTTCTATACACACTATGAAGGCCACTTTGGGTATTAAACAAAAGTCTCCCTCCCATACAGTGTGCAGAGCTCTAATCACGTATGCACCTTACTAAAATTAGTTCTGAAGAGCTTTGCTTCGTTGCTTAGCTGATAATATCTCAATCCGGCATAGTAAAGTTAGCAGAATAGCGGTCTGTGTATCTTTAGAAGTAGTTTAGGTTCCTATTTCTATTTCATGTGCAGTTGCCCCCAATAAATGTGATGCCCTTTATAGGTGTAGTCCGAGTGATTTTTTTTTTTTTTAACTAGGATTGAAGCAGGGGATCTGGAGCTAGACTGCGTTGTTTATTTGAGATAATTTACTCCGTAGGTGCTGCCAGTAGGAGCCCTGGCTTGGTTTTATAATATGGTGGGTTAAATATCCCGCGTCCTGTGGTCCATAGGATCAGTGACATCCCATTTGCATGTCATTTCCCAGAATCCTTTACTGCAGTGGACGCATTGTATGTTAGGCCAGGGGTGCGCAAATTGGGGGCGCTAGATTTTATGGGTGGGAGGGCGGTGCGGCAGTTACAGAGGTCCCATAGGGGCTCCATGTAACAATTGTTTTTCAGACAAAAGGTGACACGTGCTCATTTGCGTGTCATTTCCCAGAATCCCTTGCTGCAGTGACCCTACCGTGAGGCTGTCCTGCCACTGTGTGTGTATATATATATATATATAAAAACATTTATTTTTTTATATATATATATATATATATATATATATATATATATACAGTATATATATTACTGTCATTAAGGTTATGGTGGGTAAAAAAAGTGACAAAAACCCTCCACAGTAAAGCATAAAGCAACTGTAAATATTACTGTATGTTCATTTGCATGTCTTAGACAGGTCTGCAACCCTGTCTTTCCCCATTGTCACCCAGCATACAGCGCTTCAACTGCAGCAAGGGATTCTGGGAAATGACATGCAAATGAGCACTCAGTGCCACCTTTTGTCTCAAGCTCGTATTACACAAGCCAATCCTCAAGCCAATGCATGCTGTTTTAAACACAGCTTTTAAACAGGCTGGGATGAGATGCAAAGCCATTAGACCTACTCACATACATGTTTCAACCTTGATGGGTATCATCAGTGTGAGGCTGGTCTTAATGGCAAAGCAGGTTTGAGACTAGACTAGGTAATCACCACTGTCATTAAGGTTATGGTGGGTAAAAAAAGTGACAAAAACCCTCCACAGTAAAGCATAAAGCAACTGTAAATATTACTGTATGTTCATTTACATGTCTTAGACAGGTCTGCAACCCTGTCTTTCCCCATTGTCACCCAGCATACAGTGCTTCCACTGCAGCAAGGGATTCTGGGAAATGACATGCAAATGAGCACTCAGTGCCACCTTTTGTCTCAAGCTCGTATTACACAAGCCAATCCTCAAGCCAATGCATGCTGTTTTAAACACAGCTTTTAAACAGAGGCTGGGATGAGATGCAAAGCCATTAGACCTACTCACATACATGTTTCAACCTTGATGGGTATCATCAGTGTGAGGCTGGTCTTAATGGCAAAGCAGGTTTGTCTAAGACATGCAAACCCCTTATTGCCTTCCGCTGAGGGGTTCGCCACTATTTTTTTACCCGCCAGGCTTCCGGGTCTGGCGTGCACTTGTGCACACTTATTTTTGTTGTTTCGTTTGAGCACCTCCTGCACTGCATCACACAGCGCACTGGAGCACTCGCACCATGGATTTTGTTTCGGTTACGTGTTGGGTTATCGTCACCCCTCTCTCCGGAGAGCAAAGACTGAGTGCTGGCTAGTAGTCGCCATCCCTTCGGGGGAAGATTGCGGTGGGTTAGTAGGCGTCAGCCGAACACCCTAAAGTCTTGGACTCACCTGCGGCGTCAGCTGCACTAGGAGGGAACGAGAAGGATGTCGGACTCTTCGGGGGAAGACGTCATGTAACAGCAGGACTCCAAGGCTTCGGCTGGAGAGAACTGTCTATGGCACGGACTGGCCTACTCTCCGGAGCGGACTTAGTCACAAGTTTTGAGCACCTGGTCTCACTGGACCATGAGCACGGATTCAGAGGTGGATCACTTTTTTTCACCGCCCGGGCTACAAAAAAAAACAAAAACAAATGTATGTGAGTAGGTCTAATGGCTTTGCATCTCATCCCAGCCTCTGTTTAAAAGCTGTGTTTAAAACAGCATGCATTGGCTTGAGGATTGGCTTGTGTAATACGAGCTTGAGACAAAAGGTGGCACTGAGTGCTCATTTGCATTTCATTTCCCAGAATCCCTTGCTGCAGTGGAAGCGCTGTATGCTGGGTGACAATGGGGAAAGACAGGGTTGCAGACCTGTCTAAGACATGCAAATGAACATACAGTAATATTTACAGTTGCTTTATGCTTTACTGTGGAGGGTTTTTGTCACTTTTTTTACCCACCATAACCTTAATGACAGTGGTGATTACCTAGTCTAGTCTCAAACCTGCTTTGCCATTAAGACCAGCCTCACACTGACGATACCCATCAAGGTTGAAACATGTATGTGAGTAGGTCTAATGGCTTTACATCTCATCCCAGCCTCTGTTTAAAAGCTGTGTTTAAAATAGCATGCATTGGCTTGAGGATTGGCTTGTGTAATACGAGCTTGAGACAAAAGGTGGCACTGAGTGCTCATTTGCATGTCATTTCCCAGAATCCTTTGCTGCAGTGGAAGCGCTGTATGCTGGGTGACAATGGGGAAAGACAGGGTTGCAGACCTGTCTAAGACATGCAAATGAACATACAGTAATATTTACAGTTGCTTTATATATATATATATATATATATATATATATATAAAAGAAAGTAGCGCCAATAAATTAACAAAAGTCTATGTGAATAGCAAAAAATGATACTGAATACCCTAAAATAATAGAACCATTAATAATATAATATTACATACTAGAACAAACAATTACATAAAAAATAATAAATTACATAAATTCAAATTTCTTTATTCTGATCACCCCCGCACCCCTATATTTTATCATTTGCCCAAGGTCCACAAGTCTTTGGTGGATCCCCCTGGGAGACCTATTATCTCGGGGATCGGGTCGATCACGTCCGGCCTATCCCAATACGTTGATTATTATCTCCAACCCTTTGTAGCCAAGCTCAGGTCGCATATTAGGGATACGCTGCATGTCATCGACTCGATCTCGGAGATCAAATGGAAGCCCAGTTATCTATGGGCTACATGTGACGTGTCATCCTTGTACACATCAATAGATCATTCCAGGGGGATCAGGGCCATTGACTACTGGCTGAGCACGGATTCCTCTATTCCCACTATTCACAAAGATTTTTTATTAGAAAGTATTATGTTCATTCTAACTCACAATTATTTTTCTTTTGATGATCTATTTTACCTACAAATCTGTGGAACGGCCATGGGTACGAGGTTTGCCCCCAGCTATGCCAATCTCTTTATGGGATACTGGGAAGAAACATCTATTTGGCCCAATTTAGAGCTGGGGGCGGGCCTTGTATACTATGGTCGTTTCATCGATGATATTATTATTATTTGGGAGGGTGATATCACTGCTTTTTCTAATGTCCTGGCTTCCTTCAATCACAAGGCTATGGGCTTGAAATTTACTTTTGACATTAATCCTATATCAGTGGTTTTTCTGGATCTAGTTTTGACCGCAGATCCAGAAGGTAATATCATTACCACCACACATTTCAAGCCTGTTGCAGTGAACAACTATGTTCATGCTTCTAGCAACCATCATGCACAGTGGCTTAAGAGCATCCCCCTGGGGCAGTTTCATCGTCTCAAAAGGAACTGTTCCAGGGATAGTGACTTTGCTTGCCAATCCGAAGATCTGCGTAAAAAGTTTTTGATGAAGGGATATAACCCCGGCCTGGTCTCTGACTCTTTCAACAGGGTAGTGTTATCTGACAGGTCATCACTGCTTAAAAAGTGCACTATTAAAAACATATCATATGAGAGAAAAAAGGACCCAGTCTTCCAGCACTCTGTCACAACAAATGTAGACTTGTAAATTTAAAATACTTTATTAATAACTAAGAATAAAAAATAGGGTGTTAAAACGTAATTAAACGGTGTATTATAACAGCACTTGACCTGTGGTTAGCATAAGCTGTGCGGGTTTTTTTGTGTGTATCACTATTAAAAACAAAAACATTAGTTATGGTACTCCAAGAATTGGATCATCAAATGTAGATGGGGCTTCAAGGTTTATTACCACCTTTAACCAATCCCACAGATCCATCCAGGGTATATTAAATACCCATTGGAGCATTTTAAAATGTGATCCCCACTTGAGGAATATTATTCCTGAGAAAATTCCCATTGTATATAGGAAGGCTAAAAATATTAAAAACATTCTAGCTCCAAGCAAACTAAAATCTACGGTTGCAGCTGCCGGTGCCACTTCGGTGAGCCTTATTGGTAATCACAGATGTGGCAAAGGTCGGTGCATCACGTGCAAACATCTAAATATCACAGTGGAGTTTGCTTCCCTTCACAAGGATGAACGATATAGTGTAAGGGGCAATATTAATTGCCTTAGTGCATTTGTCTTTATCTAATACAATGTGGTTGCGGCCTCCAATATGTAGGTCGCACCACTCGGTCCCTTAGTACCAGATTCCTGGAGCACAGGAGGAATGTGATAAATGGTGTCACTACCCACAGTTTACCGAGACATTTTATCAAAATACACAATAAGGATCCGGAATCTTTAAATACTTGCCATCTGTGTATTTTATGAATATGTGCTATTGTTTTCATACATATAAACCCATAACTGTTTTTAAATTGCATATCATGAAAGTGTTAATACACAGGGATTCTTTATGAATACTGATTTTATAGTAATTGTCAATTACAAGGTGTTCTTGTTATTTAATTTTTTTAATATTTTTATATTTTATATAGAATCATTGTAACACTTGAGGTAAATCACAGTTTGTCATGTATTTCATTTATTATTCTTTTATTCCATAGTTTTTTAATAACTTATTTATAGTAATATATGTGACAGTGCTATGTTTTCACATCATATGGCAGTGTGTCTGCACTAGAGAGTCCGTTTGATTATTTATTTATCCATTAGAAATATATATATATTTGTCCTTAGATTTGATATAAATTGGAAAATTTAAATTGGTTAAAGTTCAAATTGCACTTCTAATATGCTACGGCTTGTTTTTTCGGGAGGTACTTTCACTTAGTTCACCCACCAATCACGATCGAGACACTTTAGTACTTATACACTGCCATTTCTGTTCAGGGACTTTCCCTTTGATAAAGTTGCATTTGTTGCGACGAAACGCGTCAGGGACGTACCTTGCGACATTACGTCATCACGTTGTGTGCTCCTTTATGGCCGGGGAGCACATGGAGCTATAGTGAGACTTAGGCCCGGGCCATAGAGGGGTGAGGAGAGCGGATGCGCGTTAACGCTGAGGCTCGCCTGCTTAAGTCAGCGCGATTCCACGGACTTGCAGGCGAGCCAGCGTGCGCGAAGGGAGCCGGGGGGAGGTGATTGGAGGCGGGGCAGTGACGTCGCTGGGCCAATCGCCCGCGATGCACTAACGTCAACGTCACGGCGCCGACGTCACGGCACCGTGCTGTTGACGCTGCTTAAGGCTGATTGGATGTTTTCAGCCGACAGCGCGCTGAAAACAGCTTGGCGCTCGGCTGAAAACTCCAAAGCCTCCGCACGCCTGCGGACGCTCGCGTGAGCCCCCTCTCAAGGCATCCTCATTGAGGATGCAGGGGCTCAGCGCGGAGCGTCCGCACGCCTCAGCGCTGCTTGTCCTTCTATGGACGCAGCCTTACTCTGATACCTTACTGAATTGGAGGATTTCAAGTGATACCGGAGAGACAGCGCTGTTTGGGAGCCTGATTCCAGCTGTTCTTGGACTCTTTACTTGTTGTGGATTGTACCTGCCTTGGTGGTGATTATAAATCACATACTGCTATATTTTAACTTGCACATTGTGAGTGTTTTTAATCCCCCCACCCATTCTTCCCTACATTAAATGTTACAGTGTTACACTATGGGGCGTGCGCTCTCTGTTTTGTTTTTCTTATATATATATATATATATATATATATATATATATATATATATATATATATATATATATATACATACACACACACACACACACACACACACACAAATACAAGTGGTATTTTTATTTGCTGTTTGAGAGAGAGAGACACACAGAGAGACAGAGACGCAAATAAAAATACCACTTGTGAGCAATGCTTTCACCACAGCCAGGGATTCTGGGCAATGACATGCAAATGAGCACTCGGTGTGTCACTTTTTGCTTCGTGTGTCTATATAGATACGGTATGTGTAGAAGTTACCGCCTTCATGTACAGTATTTCTGAACATTAGTAGGAATAATCAAAGCTGCGCCTTATCACCTCCAGGAATCATGTAACTGAGACACTATTGTCATTTTTAGGTTCCACTAGTCCTATGAACTTATAAAAAAAAGCTATTTATCCAGAACTCACTTTAAGAAAATACAAGTTAAAATGTGTTTCACATCAGACAAATCTGTGTACACTTTTGGTAACGTTGTTCAGGGAGCACGAAATCATGTGCATAAAATAGAAAAAAAGACACACCGTGAAGATCTGTATGTGAATCAGTAGAGATACATTAGTAGTGTATAACAAACAAGGCAAATAGCACCACCTGAATCGATAATTAAGCCCAATTGGCCTAATATAGATAGGGTGCAGCACCAAAAATGGGACTCTTCTAAAAACGGACGTATCGGCAATACCTCTTTGATGCTCCAGATGGGATATGGTTAAATTATTTTGTTAGATCACTCTGATCTTATTAAGGGACGTAATACATGTTCTACATGTAGGAATGGGCCCGAAGAAAAGGTTTTATTACCCTGAAATGTTGACATTGCCCCCCATTATACTTTTTTTTTTTTTTAATATTATTGTGTTATTTTTTTCCCCCTGTTCACACGTGGTTTTCCCTGTTCACACTATGTCTGATTGCTTTGGTATCTGTATGCTTATTTTGCACATTACCTCATTTGTATGAGTATTCGTAAAAATATTCAATTTTGCAGTATTTCTGGTTAGATAATTTTTTGAGTGCGGGTGCACATCCTTTTGTGATTATAGATACATTAGTAGTGTATTTTGGGTGGGTAATGCCACAACTCACATTGTACAGTGAAGATAACTGGCACTCAAAAGTTTCTTCTAAGGATGTGTATCCATCTATCTCAGTCCCCCCTGGATCTCACGGAATGGATCAGTGGAAATGTAGCCCTCGTATATACCAATGTTAGGACCAAACGTGATGTGGTGTATCCTCACCCCAACAATTATAGTACCACAGAGAAATGTATGTGTAAAAAAAAATAGGTTTTTCTAATAAAATAATAGCAAATCCGCACTAACAATTTAGTTAGTACAGGAAGATAAAATGGTATAGACGGCGAGTCCTGGACCGCACGGCCCTTCTCCGAAGCTTCCCGCTGGCAGGGAGTCCCCACTTCCATGCTCGGCTTCTGAGCTACTGTACGTCATCAGCTGGTCAGAGCATCGCATGCAGAGTCACATCCTACGGCAGCTCGTTTGAATTCCCTAAAACAAATGTCACAGTCTTTCTCAACCAGTTTCTCAAAAGTTCTTTGCTTCCTCAGGAACCTGATGAAGGACCCTGAGAGGTTTAAAGCTTTTAACATATCAACTACTTGTTGGTCCAATAAAAGGTATCATACCACCTACCCTCTCTCTCCTTTGTTATTACTATCATGTTGTATTGGAACTTATGACAATTGATAAAATGATAGGATGCCCCAGCCATGGGAGCATCTTAATAGTTTCCCTGTGGGGGGGAAAAAGGTTGCGAAACACTGCTTTAATGTATATTATACTGCTTTAATGTATATTATACTGCTGTTGACAACACATGTGTTGATAATATTAGGTAACCTTCTAATGCAATTGAACACTGACATTTAGCAGTCATCATACAGAAACAAAGCCATATTAAAGTGAAGATTGTTAACAATGTGTTTCTTTTTTTGCAGGTGAAATCTGTAATAAACATTCTGTTTGCTGCTTACACAGGCGATGTGTCTGCTCTCAGAAGGTAAAGCAAATTTGAATCTACTCCACTCTCATTGCTGAGGTCTGTTTTTTAAGTGGTGTATACTCCACTTTCATATAACTTCACACATGATGTTACCATTGTATGTGGAAAATGCATGGTCTTCTCTTCTATTTTGTGTCCATGAATTGCCATGATATTGTTTATTTAAATTGATCACAGTTTAAACCCTTTCCTGCCTGTGGCGGGCACCAATATTGCATCAACAGTGTAAGTGGCACTTTCAAATACAAGTTTATAGACCTCTTAACCCTTTCGCTGTCAGAGGGGCCAGCATAGAGGTTGGCGCTGCGTCAGACCTGGTGGATGTATTTGACACACAGAAAAACTGCACCAGATTATGGCATAAAGTTTAATGTGTCTCATAATACAGCTCAACCCTCTTATAACGCTGTGCTTGGGGTCGAAAGAATCACATCAACCTATATAATCATATCACCTTATAAGCGGATCGTGTTAGAAATAATGTACAATTGTATGCATTGTACAATAAAGTATTTAAGACATCAATAATCGGGTTGTAAAGTATTCATAAATACAAAAATTGGGAGCCACGCTTAAAACGCGTTATAAGCGGATTCGCGTTGTAACGGATCACGTTATAACGGGGTTGAGCTGTATTGCACTGATTTAGATGGTAAGCTCTCTGGGACAGGGACTACTTTTACTATTGTTTTATGTCTGAAGCACTTATTCCCATTGTGTTATAATATTATGTTGTACATTGTAAAGCACCATGTACCTGGATAGTGCTATATAAGTAAATGCACTTACATACACACATTAACTCCTATAAACACTTCCCAAAATGCTCACTGGTGGAGCCAAATAGTTACAGAGCACCATGATACTGTACAGTTTACGCACATTGACACAGTCAAAATGACCCAATGTGTTCCTGGTTTGTGACATTTGATACTTATCCCCCTTAGAATAAAGTAAGCCAAAAAGGTGCAACAGTGCCTTCAGAAGAGGTCTGCAGGCGTGATGTAGTTATCTCCTAACCGTGTCATTTTCAGGTTTGCTTTGTCGGCAATGGATATGGAGCAACGTGACTACGATTCTCGTACAGCTTTGCACGTAGCATCAGCAGAAGGTATTTGGTTTATCTTGGGCTCTTACTAATTGTCCCTCTTCCGATTAATAAACCTCCCCTTCTCTCTGATCAAATACTTTTTCTTGCTCTCTGAAATGAAATATCTTCTATCTACTGGTCTCCATCCACACATCCCATAAACCCTCCCATTCACTCTCTGTTGCTCTCTTCTCTATGTCTACAACTTAATTATTTTTTCTCCTGATCTATACCCTCACATTCCCTAGTACCTTAAAGGAGAAGTCCTTGTGGCTATGCTTTTTTTTTTTAATATATTTAGGTTTGAAGCAGGGGTTCTTTGGAGCTGAACTGCGTTGATTTCAGTTTCGAGGACCCCCTGCTTTGAGATACGTACCTCCGTAGGGGGTGCCGGTATCATTCTCCAGTTGAATGAAATGTCCCGGGCACGCAGGCCAATAGGAAGCCACGGGATGATGTCACGGCTTCCAATTGGCCCGCAGGATGCAGGATTTTTAAACCTGCATATTGTGAACCCAGCCAGGGCTGCTACTGGCACCCCCATACGGAGGTACATATCAAGGGAAGCAGGGGGTCCCGCAGCTGAAATCAACGTGGTTCAGCTCCAGAGACCCCTTGTTTCAAACCTATACAATATATATTTATTTTAAAATGCGTGCCTGTAATGACTGCTCCTTTACAGGTGCAGTTCCCTCTGCTCATATTTAATAGATGGGTAGCAGGGAGTCCCCAGAGCCATACAGTGTTAAATTTCATATCCTGGGACCCCTGGTTCCAGAGGTTCTTACCAGGGAAAGGGCCCGTTATAGAGTCCCCAAACAAAATTGCAGTTTGTCTCCCACGTTTCACGGACCAATAGGAAGCTGCCACGTCATCCGAATATAAAAATATTATTTCCGTCATGGAAATAATCCGTAAATACCGGTAACACACACCAATAAGTATATCAGATACCAGGGGACCCCGTAGCGAAAATGAACGCAGTTCAACACTGGGGTCCCCTGCATCCTGTTGGTAAAGAAAAAAGAAGAGGGATGGGCACTGCTCCTTTAACTCCTGCCTTTTGTCATGATGTGTACCCTGCAGCAGTGTACAGCAGCAGCACAGTGGAAGTGGGATAAGAGAACCTCCTTACAAGCTAGGTCTGTCCTTGCCCAACATCAGACTCCCAGCATTTATAACTGGTATTGACTCCACAGTAGGGCGTTGCTATGGTAATTTGGTCACACCAGCAAAGCTTCATTGTATCATTATTTTTAACGCTTTGCTGATCCCTGGAGAGTTTGAAACAAGACAGCACAGCATGTCATGGGCACCCTACCACCCAGAGGCCAATGGACAGATTTTTTGATATATTCTTCTTGTTTGCTATAGGTCACATAGAAGTTGTACGTTTTCTGCTGGAGGCTTGCAAAGTAAACCCTTTTCCAAAAGACAGGTGAGTTCTAGAGCAATCACTGCTCCCTTTAATATCGTGGATCGTGTCCCAGACATTGAGGCACATTTTATGGATGAAGGAATGAAACAAGATGTTAATGTACATATCTGGCGTGGATAATTTGATGGGAATACATAATATCGACACACGTTTAAAGCATTGTTGTCCTACTTGGCTGAACTTTTAATTGCTAAGTGCCGTTTCTTAATTTTGTATGGACTTTAACCAAAGTCTACACAAACTCGGGCATTAATACATTTACATTCTGGTTTGTGCAGACTAAAGCCTGTACAAGATTTACTGAAAAAGTGGCTTCGCCAGCATAGTCAATCTCGTTTGGTCTCTGCATACCGTCGGTACAATAAGATATAAAGTAAATGTAGTTCGGGGATAAAAACTCTGTTTTGGTTTCCTTATACCAAAGGAGAACTTTCCAAATAAGCCCTGGACAGGTGTAAAACAGGCCACTCCTAGCGGGAGAGATTACAGCAGGAGGCTAGGGCCCCAGTGCACGTGTCCCACGTGCGACAGGGTGGTGCTTGGCGGCGCTTGTTCCCTGCATCAGCGCAACCTGATGGACTCCAGGCAACTCGTGATGGGGGGGAGGGGGCGTGGCGATGATGTCACAAGGATGGATCGTCCTCATTGGCTGAACCGCGACCGTGACGTGGCCAATGCTCGGCCACCGCGACAAAAGACAAAAATCTTGCCTTTTGGCAAAGGCGGTTGCTCATCGGGCTTTGTGCGCGCACACGCCAACTGGGGCCTACCCCATAGAGGGCTGTACTTTGTTTGTAGCACGTGCAGCTGCGGCCACCGTGGACGAAGAGTGACGGATTACAGAGTGACGGATTACCGAGTGACGGATTACCGAGTGAGGGATTACCGAGTGAGGGATTACAGAGATTGCACCAAATAAGTGTTTGTTTTGTTACAGATGGAATAATACTCCTATAGATGAAGCTATGCATTTTGGACACCATGATGTGGTGAAAATCCTACAAGAATACCAAAACAATTATAAACCACTGGATGAACCAAACCCTGGTAAAGAAGATCAGACGGTTCAGAAGAATCTGGATGGCTTGTTATAACCTCAACCATGCAGAAATCACACATTTGCACTTGTTAAGTTGTAGGAACCTTTTAAGAGTGTGTATTTTATATCTTATATTGATGTATATTTTAATGAAGTGCGTATGTTTCAGTGTTACTTTTCATGTTGGAAGCTCAGGACGAATTTGAGGAAAAGCAACAAGGGCAAAGCCTCACTCTTCTTAACCCCTGCACTGCCAGATAAGCGTTGCAGGCCCCTCTGGCAGAGAAGGGTTAATGGGATTTATGCTGCATAGATCTGCCCTCCTTTATACTGCATTGTATTGTGTACTAAAAACAGAAATTGCTGCATATAACCACAGAGGGAAACATTAGAGCTTATGTGATGTTAGGCTTTTATCCTGTAGTGTCCGTTACGGCTGGATAGAATTCCGTTTTTTGTTGCACTTTTGCAAATCAAATGGTGAGATGCAGCTTGTAACTGGAACCAGACTTTAATATGAGGATATGTTTAAATGCAGCCTTGTCCCAGGTCAGATGTAGTCCTTAGTGGGTTATCTATCAAAGTCTCCCTGCTGTAAAACGGGGCAACAATTTTCCGCAGATTTCACAAAGAAAATATTCCATTAAAAGCAATGGAGCTTTTGGACTATATTTATAAAACTTTGCAAACTGGAGCATGTCTCCAAAAATGATGCAAAGTGTGTCATGTTTACTCTGCGTCTCTTGGCATCAATGTATCACAATGTTTTGTGGCAGCTTTGCTCCACTTGCTCCAGGGAACAATTTTGGGGAGAGGTAATAAAAGGAACTAGGGAAGGTGATATACTGTAGCAGTGTTTTTCCACCAGGGTTCCTAGGAATCCTTTGATTCCCACAGGCATCCCTAAAGGGTTCCCTGTAATTTTAAGGTAATTTTAAAATTATTCCAAATACAGGCATACAGTACCCCGCTTTAAGTACACTCGCGAGTAAGGACATATCGCCCAATAGGCAAACGGCAGCTCACGCATGTGCCTGTCAGTATGGCCTGAACAGGAATACCAGCTCCCTACCTGTACCGAAGCTGTGCGCAAGCGGGGAGACTATAGAGCCTGTTACAAATGCATTAGAGCCTGTTACAAATGCATTATTTACATCAGTTATGCACGTATATGACGATTGCAGTACAGTACCTGCATCGATAAGTGGGAAATAGGTAGTGCTTCACTTTAAGTACATTTTCGCTTTACATACATGCTCCGGTCCCATTGCGTACGTTAATGCGGGGTGTGCCTGTACAGAAGAATTTACAATGCATCTGATCTCTGACACACTGTTAGAGATAGGGTTCCTTAACCAAAAAATGGTTGGAAACTACTGGGCTAGATATGTCTTTAAAGCTATAGATAAAGTGGCCAACTAGAGTCCTTAAGGGCCACGAACAGGTCAGGATATCCCTCCATCGGCACAGGTGGCTCAGTCATTCTGAGCTGAAGGAGGGATATCCTGAAAACCTGACTTGTTGTTGGCCCTTGAGGACTGGAGTTGGACACTCCTAGTATAGATTGTGTCCATTATATCTGGATTAAAGCAGAAATCCCCGTTGCTCTTTGTTTTTTTTTATTTTGTTATTTTACATTTCTTAGACGGAGTTGAGACCCTCCCCCCTAGTTCCCCTTGAAGTTACCAGATCTCACTGACGAAGAAATTGCCATTCAAATATTGCAGGTTTCCGCAAACCGAAAGGAAGCCGCATCAATATCCGATGTGACTTTCTATTGGATGGTCATTTAAATCCCCTGGAGAAACCAGGAAGTAACGCCAGTAACTTCGCTGTTAAATATTTCGGGAACTGCATGGTCCCTTGACCTGAAAAAAATGGGGTTTAGCTAAGGGAGCCCTTGGTTTCCAATCCTGTAAAAAAAATAAAATTATAATTATATATATATATATATATATATATATATATATATATATATATATATAAATATATATAAGCATTTTGTTAGCCACAGAACGGTATCGTCTATTTTTTTTTTTATTATTTGATTATTGAAGCTCGGCTAACACGGTATTGATACCTCTACATGTATGTATATATATATATGTACATATACACAAACACACACACTGGATTGTTGCTTTGTGACATTAATACAGTACATGGAAGCTGGAAGTACACTCCTGTAATTTAACACTCCAACACTGCATTTCCAACTGGAAAAGTAGCTTAGTGATGTGCAATGTCTTTGCATTGATGCTGTTTTCCACCCAATGGCAATATCCCAATATGTAAATGAAGTTTGAAATGAGCTTGTGTGAAATCACCTGCTAGTGATTTTATTCTTATGTTTTAAAGAGTACAGTCCTTTCATAAAGTCACAAATAAGTATAGAAATAAAGAAAAGAGCGATTTACTCGGTCAGTTATCCGCCTACACTTCAGGATGCCAGAGTGGACCATTTCCTTGTGGAGCAAATGTCAATATGCAAAGTGTGTCAGACCGGAAAACCCGTACCCAGTTTAACATAACCACCGCCCTTTTGTGATGTCCCTTGTATGGAGTGTGATCCCAAAGTGCATCCTCCTGCACATAATATAGGCCAAGAAGTCCTGGTCTAAGGTAGAAAACAAGATGAACCTGTTTGATACATTTGCCTCCAGCACAAATTGATGCAAATTAAAGTTTTTGTTCATGTTTTGGACCAAATTGCGTCATCTTAGTACATATCCTGTTATATCGAGATCTCTCTCATAGGACCAAAGTCAATTAGATTTAGTGATTCTGTACCAAAAAATAATCCATTAATGGAAAACACTGATATTATCAGTTAGTTTTCATTAACGTCTATGAGACTGTTGATGCTAAAGTCAGTGAGCCTAACTCCATACCAGTTAGACTTGTGGAAAATCTGTGCCTGTAGACCTGTCTGATTTGATCTTTTGCCCCAAGTTTGTAGGAGTTTGCAGCCAGGAGAATTTGATCTGTAGTCTATGCTGTGAAGCAGCCTGACTTTGTAAGAGGGTAGCTTTGAGCCCCATTCATTTCATTAACTTCCCTGACAGAAGCTAGCTTCACAGCTTATGAAAAAGGGGTCATAGGGCCTTATTCTACTGTATGTCAACTGAAGCAGCTGTTTTCTGCCATTTTTAGCTGAAAATCCCCATTGACTTTAATGAGGATTTTTGGCCAAAAGGTCCAAACAGCTGATTTGGCGGATATATAATTAGTACCTCCATAGTCCCAATGAGGCTTGGAATTTCCAGTATGTGTTTATACTGTTGTATGTGTTTGCTGTGCAATGTGTACATATGACATAAAAGTGAAGGAAATACAGATTAAGATTTTTAATAGGTTTGGTTAGTAATTTAAAGTATGTGAGAGTCTTATCAGGAATTTATTTTGATCAAAGAAGAATGTAACTGTTGACAGTATTTCATTTTGAAAGTCCTGTGTGTAAAAATGGGAGTGGATTTAAAGGATCAATAACACTTCAAAAAATATTTTGTTAAACTGTGGCTGCTTATTTATGAAAGACTACTTGCAAAATGTGTGCAAATGCAGGCGTTTCTTTTTAGAATAGGATGTTTTGCATTAATCTTTTGCATTAATCTGTTGCTTTTACAGCGCTATTGCAGTAAGTGGACTTTAATGAAAAAGCCTCTCAGCTGCTTTCTACCTTTGCAGAAAATAGATGTAAAATCCTATTCATGAAGCTTATTTAAGATGGTTGTTAATGCAAAGTTTCAATATAGCTATTTATTATGCTGTCTTTATTGCTGCCTCAGGTCAGACGAATCTCTGCAGTGGTCGAATCTCTGCAGTGGTCCTCAAAGAAAAACTGTATGGGGAAAAAGTCAACTGATTTCCAAATAAAGTGTGTACTAAAACAGATGTCATTTTAGCTCATACACACCTGCAGATTTGAAATATAAATGTAAATGGTGGAAAGTATAAACACAAGCCATGTGTCCTGATTCCTAGATGATTGTGATGTTTACTCAAAGTTGTGTAGCATGCATTACCATAAAAATGCGCTAACTTACTGTAATAATAATACATTTTTTTTAGGTTTTTGGTAGGTCTAATCGTTTGGGTTTTCCTGTGGGCTTATGAGTGCTAGAGCCAGGCAGAAATGGCCTCTTTATCGTGAGTAATATATAGTCAATGCAGCCTTACTTGTAGAGAAATTGAATAAGGAACTCGCACTATTACTTAAGGTGATATCTTACTTCCATTTTTATATTCAGAATCCCATTCCCATTTAGTGATCAATACAATCCTTGTAATCCTTTAGTGATGAATCCTTGGATCAATACAATGCATTCCTTGTATGTATTATGTTGTGCTTAGTGAGTAATATTGAATTGACTGTGTTTGGGAATATAAGACAAGAAATATGTCAAAAGATGTGTTTTCACCTGTATAATTTAAAATTCATTAGAAATTAGTTAAATGGGCTCTGCTCACTTGTCTAATAGGATAATGTTGTCCTGGAATAAAGCACAGTGCCACTATTTTTACCAATGGCATTTCAACCAATAACCCTTAAGCCCTTTAACATTAATGCCACATCTGAAAAGGTCGCTGTTGATTAGCACTTAAGCACCACTAAACACGAGATGCATCATTTATGTAGTTCCCGAGTCTCAATGTGTTTCAGATCATGGTATATGCAGGAGAAAGAAAACTATTAAAACAAAAACAATACATGATAACCAAAGTACAATGGCACTTGTAGTCCTCATGTTCACAGCACAAGTCGAGTCTGGAATGTGGTTTTTATTAAGATTAGGGTTATTATTATCACATTATTTTATGGGCAAGATCTGCAGCTAACCAAGAGTTTTATCTTGTTTTACCCCTTTGCTGATGGGTGTTGTACACTGCAGCCCCACTTCGCTACAGCTGGCCAAATACCTAACCAAAAAAGTGTAATCTTTGTCCATCATCTGGTAAAGGAGTAAAATGTCACATAATAGGTAATTTATGTATGCCCAGAAATATCTCTTTTAAGGCAGCAGTTACCATTTTCTTTTTGTATGTAAACCTGGTGGTCATTTGGAGTGTATCTACGTTCCCCTGACCTCAGGGGACCTTCCGACTCCCTAGATATTCATAGTTTGTTGTTGTTGTTGTGGTGTGACACACACAACTACAAATATGGGTCACGAATGTAAAGTCACAACATAATCTCACTATGATTTATCGGCCACCAGAGCTAGACAAACCTGGGCGGCTATATTGTGAATACAATCCCCGGTGGAGAAAATAAAGTTACTGTATATCTCATGATCCAGGGCACGGACTGCTGCTTTAACCTTTTACCGTGCTTCTAGTACTGAATGCTATGAGCCCTGGCGCCTGATTGACATACCAGATACATGATGGCACAAATGCTTGTTTTCTAAGAAATAGTTGGGGGCATTCGAAATTAACTTTAGGCCCCTCTGGAATTAAGGGTTTAAGACGCTGTGAAACTATGGTTTTCTATTTCTGTGATCTCTGTTCAATTTAGTTTTTCAATAATGTATTTTGAGATCTACAGTAGTTCCATGAGTTCAATGTTGTTTGTACATAACACAATGTATAAACAGCGCTTATACATTTCTTACCTTAATAGCATTTGAAGGACGTTATCACTTGTTTGGATTAAAGTTTAGTTGTAAATGCTGTACCATGCACACAAATTCTTCAGTGATTTGACATTTATCACATCAGCTATATATGATAGCTATTTAAATATGTTACTCGTGTTGCAAACTAGTTCTGATGTTTCTTATTGACTTATTATTTAGAACTGTGGTGTGCTTAAATAACATTAACTCCCACTATTCTTCTATTCATATTGTACAATCAGTAATTGTATCTAATCGGCTCACTGGGTGAATTAAAACTCCCTTCCCTGAGGGTATAGACAGTGCTGAATGTATTTGCTCACAGAGCTTTAATTTCAATCGAAACAAGAAGAATTGAGCAGTGACAATGCAAAATATTTATTTTAAATCCATTTCAACCTAGTGTTGCTTTATTGCTTAATAAAGAGATGTTAAAACCAATGCTTTGGGACTTTTTTTTTTAATCACCTTAAACAAAAATAAATTTCATGAGTTATCATTATTGTTCTCTACACATTGATTAAATAGTTGTCGATGGGGAAATGGCAGGATTAATAGTTTCAATTATGCACTTTGTAATGATGGCACTGCAGACATTAGCAATGTTATTTTAGTACAGGATGTGATGATGCACTATTACAGAACTGAGATGGCCAGTGTCATTTATATTGTCTGCGCACAGCAGTCATAGAACCACTGACCGTAATGTGTGTTTGTAATATAAGTACATTGTTTGTTCAGATACCATCTTATCAATTAGATGTCGGAGCAATTATTTTAGATTCATCTACGTACTGTAGCAAATGCAGCCACTTGACTGCAATAACCAATAGGTGGGATATATGGGTCAATGGTTCCAAGCTAAACGACTGACACTGATTTTTTGGGTTATTCCTTACAGTAGGCTACACATTCTAACAATATTTGAGGTACAAGAAATAAGTGATTTTCCCACAGCCACATAGTGATATAGCGCAAAAATATCCATAATGTTGCTAAACACATCACATCTCCAAGTGGAAAGTTTCTAGGACATTTTTGACACTGACCAGGTAGAATGAGCCTACGTTGTGGGATGTACTAACAGACCACTATTACAGGACACCAGCACTATAGAGTATTATATCTGTGACCAGTGTTTCTTACTACTGAAAAATTACCTTTAGCCCCCCAAAAATATATATGTTGGCCATTAATTGTATATTTTGCACCCTACTTTGTTTTTAGTACATTGTTCCTATGGCTAACACAGGACCCTACTCTCTGCCTTCATTTTTATTTTATTTTTTAATAGCAGTTGGGGTCTTATGGCAGACAAATGTGAGACATTTTACTAAACATTAATACATAAGGTACAGTATGCAATCTTAACTCTTGTCTGCAACTCACTTGTCTTCTGTGCCTCATGTGTTAATTGACCCGTGTTGGGGCAGAGTTGTGATTGTGGTCAGGTCTTTTTAAATGTAGGCTGCTTGCCCCGGCAGCCACACTGTGCAGGGGTAAGCAGCCTGCCTTAAAGTGGCTCATTTTAAGTTGTATACAATGTGGGGTTTTACAAGCAGTTGAACAGACACAAAACAATAAGTGGACTACTGCATACCTAGTTGCCCTGGATTCTGGAGTTGAAATTCACTGGAAAGGAGGACATCTATCACAGACTCAAGAAGTCACAGCACTCTTTACTCTGCAGCACCTCTCTATGCATATTTTTAATTTCTCACATCTTTATCCTAACTTAGTTTTCAGTGCCCTATCCTCACCCACCTCAACACTAAACTAGCAGTAGTACTACCATCATGCCTTACCTGCTATTTATATTTGCTGTTACCTCGCATCTTTCCAAACTACACTTCTTTCTACCAGCTGCATTATTCCTCTAACGCCATTCATATAGCTTTCCCTCCTTCCTTCTCCACTTCACGTCTCTCCCAGGCCCCCTTAGATGGCCTTGTGACTCCCCACCTCTGACACTTCTTCACTCTTACCCCCTCTAGTCTCCCTCACCCCATGTACTTCTCTCCCCGCCCTTCTGTCTTACTCTTACCCAGTCTCTTCCTTACTCCCTGTTCCCCTCACTCTTCCACTCTCACCCCCACCTGCCCCCTCTTACACCCCATCGCTATGACTCAATGACCTTTCACTCAATCACCCCCTCCTCACACACATACTCCCCTCCCCCTAGCAACACACACAATTACAGTTCTACACAATCCCCTGCGATACCCATACCATTACCCCCCCCCACACACAATACCCACAATAATTACCCCCCCCATAATACACATAATACCCCCTCACAATAATAGTCCCCCCACACAAAATACAAACAATAATGTGCAGACACACACTTTGGGGAAGTTGTACCCAGCTTCCGGCACGCACACGTGCAGGAGAGCGAGGCAGGAGAGAGGCCCACAGCAGCTTGGGAAAACTGGAGCTCTGCATCCACAAACAGAAGTTGGACCTGACCTCTGGCCACACCCAATTTCCAGCTCCAACCGGCCAGGCCCAGGACAGGCTCTCATCCCGTCGGCAGCCCTGCTTCTAACTAACCCTGTCTCTTTCCCTGATATCTCTGTGCCTCTCTGTTTCCCTGCTGTCTGCCTGTCTCTGCATTTCTCCCCGCAGAGCCGGCTCTGGCTTGACGTAGGATACTCTAATTTTGGATATATCCATATTAGGACGTCCATGTCACCAACCAAGCAGGCTTCTGTTGGGCAGATACGGAGAGAGATGTTGGTTATCTTTCATTTTAGATCCCCAATAATTCATACCGGTACATAGTACTGGCACTTATTGTTTTACCGGTACTGTGTACCAGCTTACTTTCACCACTGCCTATCTGTGATCTTTCACTGCACTCCACAATACACCCTGCAGTAAAACACACCAACACAAATCCTCACACATTCACTTTTCCATGTGTCTCGGAATATTTCTCAGAATTCTGGCTCCAGTCTGATTTCTACATGTGATCGTCCTTGCTCATCATATCCAACCAGTACTCCTCGTGGTATAAACCCCTCTAACTCATACCCATCCCGTCAACCTCCCTCCTGTACCCTGTGGAATGCACGCTCTCTTTCTAATAAGTTTCTGTATATGAGTTATTTTCCGCTTAATCGGCTCCTTTGCTGTAATTGAGGCTTGGCTCACTCAGTCCGACTTGGGGCGGAGGCAGGAGGCTCATCTTCTCAACCTGTCGTTACAGAATCCTTCCTATACCTCCCTCTTTCCTTCTTTTGAGACTGACACTGTCCAGCTTTTTGCTCTCCCTCTCCATGTGATGGTCATCTTTGCCCACCTACCTCATCCCTTGTCTTTCTCTCCGACTTTGAATCCTGGCTCTCCTTTCTCTCCTCTGACTCCCCTACTCTTCTCCTCTGGGACGTCAACTGCCATAGTTGATGAGACCTCTCTCTCCATTGGGCTTCCAGCTTTGTCTCCCTAACTTCTTTTTGTGGCCTTCACCAACAGACTGCAGCCCGCACCCAAGGATGAACATGGTAAAAAAAAAAATATTCAAACTTCCAAAAATATATAATTTCTTCATTTCCTTTCTGACCATGTCTCTTACTTCTCCCCTTCTACACCTATCCCTTGTTTCTAGAGACCTGCACTCCATCAATCTACTGTTTTTTGATGCTACTCCCTCTGCTCCACTACAGCCTAACAACCTGGTCATGAACTACAATTCTCCACCCATCCATTACTTTCTATTCTCTCCTAGATCCTGTACAATCTGGCTCCCGTACTGCTCACTTGACGCCAACAACCCTCACCAAAATAACGAAGACCTCCATACTGCCAAAGACAAAGGTCATTACACTCTGCTCATATTACTCAACATCTCTGCAGCCTTTGATACTGTGGACCACTCTTGTTTTCTGATTCTCCATGCTCTTGGTATCTGTAACCGTTCTATCCTGGATTTCTTCTTGCCTCTCCCATCGTATTTTGTGTCTTGTTTGCCAACACCTCCATATCCTATCATTTTCTCTTTGGGCGTACCCAAGGGGTCTGCCCTACAACCTTCTTTTAACACCTTACTCCATCTCTTGGGTTCAAATTTCAAGTTTTAAACTAGGATGGAGGGGGGAGGGGAATGAAACAGATAAACTAAATAGAATAGATGAGGAAACAAGGGATTATTGAGGTAGAATGGGGGCAAGTGTGAGTATGACAAGCAGCGAGACATTCATTGTAAATAGAGATACTAGAAAACTTCTAAAGACTAAACCAAGTTGGCGCAGAAAGGAAGGAGAAGATAAGATAATAGTACAGGCTAAAAAAAACCTTATGCATGCTTGCTAATGCAAGAAGCCTGACAGATAAAATGGGGGAGCTTGAATTAATAGCTGCAAGGGAGTATGATATAATAGGCATTACTGAAACATGGTGGGATGAAACTCAGGACTGGGCAATTAATTTAGAGAGTTATTCCCTTTTTCGAAAGGGTCAAGCAAATAGAAGAGGAGGTGGAGTATGCTTATATGTTAAACCGGATATAAAACCTATTACAGGCATACCCCGCTTTAAGTACACTCGCGAGTAAGTACATATCGCCCAATAGGCAAATGGCAGCTCACGCATGCGTATGTCATCACGTCCTGAACAGCAATACCAGCTCCCTACCTGTACCGAAGCTGTGCGCAAGCAGGGAGACTATAGAGCCTGTTACACATGCATTATTTACATCAGTTATGCACGTCTATAACGATTGCAGTACAGTACATGCATCGATAAGTGGGAAAAGGTAGTGCTTCGCTTTAAGTACATTTTCGCTTTACATACATGCTCCGGTCCCATTGCGTACGTTAATGTGGGGTATGCCTGTATAAGGGAATATGTTTATGAGAGGAATGATGAAAATGTAGAGACCTTGTGGATAGAAATTAGCAGTGGAGGTAAAAAGTATAAAGAAAATGTTTGTAGGGATATGCTATAAACCACCAAATATCTGAGATTGAGGAAGCAAATACTTTTGCAAATGCAGAAGGCATAAAAACTAGGTCATGTTTGCATAATGGGTGATTTTAATTATCCAGGCATAGGCTGAGTCCATAGGGACTTCAGCCGTGCGGGGGCTGAGGGAAAGCGGGTGCTTTCCCTGGCCTTAGTCCGCGCGCCGTCCGGGGGCGTGTCTGGGGGCGGGCCAGTGATGTCACGGAGCTGGTTCGCCCTCATTGGGCGAACCGCTCACTTGACCGGCCCTCCGCTCCCCTCAGCGTGCAAACGCCAAAAATTTTAAGAGCTACGCCTCCGCACGCCTGCGGAAGCGTGCTGAGCCCCTGCTAAAGCTGCTCTCATTGCGGCTGCAGGGGCTCACTGGTAAGCGTGAGTGCGGGTCAGCGGGTAAGCGCTGACCATGCCCTCGGCCATAGACTGGGGCAATGTAATTAGCATTACAACAAAAGGAAACAGGTTTTTGGGGATGCGTAAAGACAATTACATGACCCAAATTATTGAGGAACCAACCAGGAGAGGGGCAATACTGGATTTGGTAATATCAACAATGTAGAAGTAATAGCAAATATTCAAGTCCTGGAACATTTGGGTAACAGTGATCATAACATGGTCTCATTTGAAAGAAATGATCAAAAAAACAGATTACTTGGGTTCAACAAAGACCTTAAACTTTGGAAAGGTAGATTTTAATAAACTGAGGACTAATCTACAATGAATACATTGGGATGTTTTTGCAGGGAAAAATGTAGAAGATAAATCGGCTGTCTTTAAAACATTGTTATAAAAGCACACTTAACAGTGTATACCCTTGGGTAATAAGTATAAAAGAAATAAGTCAAAATCAATGTGGTTAAATAAACAGGTAGGGGAGAAAATGGAAAAGAAAGAGGAAGGCGTTTAGATTCTTTAAGTCCGAAGGGACGGAGGAATCATACCAGAATTATAAGGAAAGTAACAAAAATTACAAAAAGGGCAATCAAATTAGCAAAAATGAATAATGAAAAAAGGTTTGCAATAGAAAGTAAGATCAACCCTAAAAGGTTCTTTAAGTACCTTAATAACAAAAAAATGAGAAAAGAAATATAGGACCCTTTCAGTGTGAGATGGGCAGGCAGATTATTGGAGATACGCGAAAAGCAGAGGTATTAAACAAATTCTTTGCCTCTGTGTTTACCAGGGAATAATTAATTTCAATTGTAGTGCCGCAAGAGAAAGTCGCAACCTCTATATTAATTAACAATTTGTTAACTGAGGAAGAAGTTCATAGGCAGCTTGAAAATTTTCAAGTAAATAAGGCACCTGGCCCCGATGGCATAAATCCAAGAGTTCTCAAGGAGTTAAGTTCAGTAATAGCCAAACCATTACATTTAATAGTCAAGGACTCCATTTCCACAGGCTCAGTACCACAAGATTGGCGTAAAGCAGATGTGGTGCCTGTATTTAAAAAGGGAGCTAGATCACAACCGGGGAATTCCAGACCTGTAAGCCTGACTTCAATAGTGGGGAACCTACTTGAAGGTTTAATACGGGATAATATTCAGGAATACCTAATGGAAAACAAAATTATTAGTAATAGTCAGCATGGATTTATGAAGGACTAGCTGATATACCCGGTGTTGCCCGTGATGTAATGTTCTGCCTCCCCCATCCTCCCTCTCAACTCCCTTCCCCCCCTCTTCACAGCTGTTCAGGCTTCCCCCCCTTTTCTCCTGACTCCCTCCCCCCCTCTCTCTCTTGACTCCCTCTCTCCCCCCCTCTCTCCTGACTCCCTCTTCCCCCTCCCCTCTCCTGACTCCCTCTCCCCCCTCTCTCCTGACTCCCTCTTCCCCCCCTCTCCTGACTCCCTCTCCCCCCCTCTCTCCTGACTCCCTCTCCCCCCCTCTCTCCCGACTAACTCCCCCCCCTCTCTCCTGACTGAATACCACCCCCTGCCTGTCCACTGTGTGCCGCCATCTTACCCGGGACATCTGCAGGAGGAAGGGGGTCCTGCAGGAGGGCCGCGCCGCACTTCCCCTCCGTCCGGGAGCCGGTGGGGGGAGGGAGAGAGAGAGAGTTGGGTGACGTCATAGAGCCGGGTGACGTCATAGAGTCACCAATCTGATTGGCCAGAGGCTGAGGACCAATCAGATTCACCGCAGCTAGTACCAACCTTTCGATTTTATATATTAAGATAGATCATGTCAAACTAACCTTATTTGTTTCTGAGGAGGTAAGTAGGAATTTAGACCAGGGTAATGCAGTTGATGTGGTCTACTTAGATTTTGCAAATGATTTTGATACGGTTCCGCACAAGAGGTTGGTGTACAAAGAAAAGCAAATTGGGCTCAGTAAAAGTATATGCACCCGGATTGAAAACTGGTTGAAGGATAGACAACAGAGGTTTGTCATAAATGGAACTTTTTCAGGTTGGGTAAAGGTCGTGAGTGGAGTACCTCAGGGATCGGTACTGGGATCCCTGCTTTTTAACTTGTTTATTAATAACATTGAGGTTTGCATCGAGAGCAAAGTCTCCATCTTTGCTGATGATACTAAATTGTGTAAGGTAATAGAATCAGAGCAGGATGTCATTTCTCTCCAGAAGGACTTGGGGAGACTGGAAACTTGGACAGGTAAATGGCAGATGACGTTTAATACAGATAAATGTAAGGTGTTGCATTTGGAAAGCAAAAATAAACAGGTAACTTTCAAATTAAATGGGGATAAATTGGGGGAATACTTGATGGAGAAGGATTTAGAAGTGCTTGTAGACAACATGCTTAGCAATAGTGCCCAAAGTCATGCAGTAGCTGCAAAGGCAAACAAGATCTTATCTTGCATTAAACGGGCAATGGATGGAAGGAAAGTAAACATAATTATGCCCCTTTACAAAGCATTAGTAAGACCACACCTTGAATATGGAGTACAATTTTGGGCACCACTCCTTAGAACAGACATTATGGAACTAGAGAGAGTGCAGAGAAGGGCCACCAAATTAATAAAGGGGATATGGATGGACAATCTAACTTATGAGGAGAGGCGATATGATAACTATATACAAATATATTCAGGGACAGTACAGGGAGCTATCAAAAGAACTATTCATCCCAAGGGCAGTAAAAAGAACTCAGGGGCATCCCTTAAGGTTGGAGGAAAAGAAAGGGTACTTAACAGTAAGGGCAGTAAAAATGTGGAATTCATTACCCATGGTTACTGTGATGGCAGATACAATAGATTTGTTCAAAAAAAGGTTGGATATCTTTTTAAAGTGATAGGGGAGCCCCTGCTGCTGCCTCATAGAATGTGGACGTGAACGGTGCTTTGGGTATACAATGAATAGGTAGAAAGGGTAGAGAAGAACCCAGTGTAGCACTCATGTTCACCCTCTGGTGATTAGTGTATGGTTTAAAATATAAACTTTATTAATACAACACATATATAAAATTATGGGTGTTAAAATGACGTACTAGAGGTCGTGGGATCGAAATACTGACAGCCATAGGGCTCGCAATCAATATAATAGACGTCTCCTGTTGTGTATCAATATCACACAGGAAACTGAATCCTGATAAAAAACCTCAGTGAGGGTGAAAGGTAGGGTTAACTCGACGATGTACTATATCACCAGGTCACAATAGGCAGTATATACGTAAACCATAAGTGGTAATGGTGTGACTGGTGTTGACTGGTATACTGAAACAAATATATTGTGCACCAGTAGGTCTCAATGTGCAGTCTGGAGAGCCTTCCTCACTGGTTATATATATACATACAGTGTTGTGTGGAGCTGATCACAGGTAAACCTCAGGGGTTCACAGTGTAGGCATATAGTACCCTATAGTGACCTCTGCAACACTGTCACAATTTGTTATAGTTGGTAATGTACTTAGAGTGAAATGGTGGGCACCCTAATGTGACCAGCTGTGCACACAGATGAACACTGCATGTGAGGAGGCGGAGGCTGTATGTAGTGGTGATATTAGCTTAGTAGCAGTATATAACAGCACATATCTACCAGGACTGCAGAAAGTACTAAGTGGGGAGCAATAACCCTAACAATAGAACATGACAGGCGGCTCTAGGTGTCCATCGGGGCACTAGTAGCCTGTGTAACAGCGCGGGCAGGACACCGCATTAACTTGCGGTCAGAGACATAAATGCGGAAGTGATTACAGCCCTGCGCGTGCACGTGTGGAAACAGAGCCGACGCACGCGTTTCGCGAGGGGCTTTCTCAAGGCGAAATAATTTTATATATGTGTTGTATTAATAAAGTTTATATTTTAAACCATACACTAATCACCAGAGGGTGAACCTGAGTGCTACACTGGGTTCTTCTCTACCCTTTCTACCTATTCATTGAATACCCAAAGCACCGTTCACCGTTCACGTCCACATTCTATGAGGCAGCAGCAGGGGCTCCCCTATCACTTTATCCAGTCTATATAGGTGTTCTCTGCCTACTCTGTCCCTAGCTCGCCCTACACTTATTTATTATGTCAGGATTCCTGTCTGGCCTACCTGATTATGAAGCATGGCAAAAAGAAGCTGAGAATATATTTTCCAGTGAGTTTGAGGGAGAAGCGAACCCCGAACAACCAGATATTTCCAAATTTTTCAACAAGCTCGATAATACCTATAGACAACGCTAGAGGGCTTGGTGGGAAAAATTCAGCTTTGAAAACTATCTAGCAGCTGAACTGATCCCCAGAGGCCTACGTGCTAACGTTGCCCCAGCACATAATATAGTGGACCCAGATTTCATTAGATCATGGGAGCTGGTTCTCAAACAATGCTCCATCATGCTAATGAACCTTCTATTGGAGTTTCAGAAAGACAAACTCAAGAAGATAGAAAGTGAACTTGAGCTGAAACTCTCTGAAGTAGATACCTGGAGGCCCAATCCCAAATTTAGCGAACTTGAGGGGAAACTAGAAAATAACCTAGATAAGTTTGCAAAAGAACTCAAGGAGCGCAAACGAATTAAGTTCGCCAGGGACAAAAAGGACTTCCAGGAGAATAAAATCTTCCGCTATAATCTAATCAAGAAGAAGTCTAAGCCTAAGCCACCCGACCAGACCTCATCTACTGAATGGGAAGTGACTGATAGTGAAGATGAAAGACCTAATTCACTTCTGACTGAGGGCATGACAAATCAGATAGCCTCCACCTCCCACCCTCTCCCTCCTCAGGTTCCTTTTTTGGAACAGCACAGGACGGCATCAGGCCCAAGAGGAAGAGGAAAACAAGACGAGGAAAAGGTCTGGGTAATAAGGAACAGAGCCACCGGGTCACAATACCCGAAAAAGAGGGGGAAGCCTCCGAGATATTAGACAGTGCCAAATTACAAATTGTTAACCTGTCTGACACGACCCTGACTGAACATCATCTCCAGCTACTTAGCAAAGGCCTGTCCTTTTCACCTTCAACCAGTATGGGTTAAAGATATTAACCTGTTCGGTAGAAAACTCAAACTCCACAAGTTTTTCCGAATGAGGGAAATTAGAAAAGCCAACTCATTGGATATTACTCCACTCGATACTCAGGATATGGAGATCTGTCAAGACCTGGAAGCACTACTAGAAGAGAGCAGTAGAACCCCAGGGGAAGGGCCATTCACCAATCTATGTCCTAACTCTAAGTTTGTCCCATTTAGTGACAATTTCGCTAATATCGATGTATTCATTGATTTGGTAACTACGGATCTGGAACATCTCAGCTTGGGTAGATTACCAGACAACCTGACTATAGAGGAAAGAAAGGCACTGAAAGATCTGGCCTCAAATGACACTATAGTCATAAAACCCTCAGACAAGGGAGGGAATCTGGTGATCCTCAATAGAAGCGATTATAAAAAGGAGAATTTACGGCTCCTAGCGGACCCCAAGTGTTATGAGGTATTGGGAGGGGATCCCACCAATACTTTCAATAAAAAACTTAATACAATTTTACAGAAAGGGCTAGATGACAAGGTCATCGTCAAGAATGAATTAGCCTACATTTGGGTGAAAACACAGAAAATCGCTACTTTTTATAGTTTACCCAAACTGCATAAGAACAAGGTCCCCCCACCTGGTAGACCAATCGTATCAGGAATAGGAAGCCTCACCGAACGGGCCAGTGCCTACATTGATAAGATTCTGAGACCCTTCGTGGTGACTCTACCATCTTACCTTAAGGACACATCAGCGAAGACACAATACTAGTGAGTTTAGACGTAGAAGGTCTTTACACAAGTATTGACCATGACTATGGCCTAAAAGCAGTTTCCCACTTTCTTAATACAAGGGGTGGCTGGTATACAAAACATAATCTCTTTACCTTGGAACTGCTCAAGTTTGTGTTAACCAGAAACTATTTTCTCTTTGATAATAGAGTGTACCACCAACTGAGGGGTACGGCAATGGGCACTAAATGTGCCCCTACTTATGCCAACCTCTACCTGGGATGGTGGGAATCCCAGGTAGTATTTACTGAAGAGATGGAGGTACACACAGAGCATATTGACCTCTGGGTTCACTACATCGACGATGTGTTTGTCCTGTGGCGGGGCCCAGAGGGAGCTCTCAAAGAGTTTATTAGTATATTGAACACTAATATGTTCAACCTACATCTTACTCTGGAACACAACAAAGACACCATGTGCTTTCTAGATCTGCGGATCTCGAGGGGGAATGATGGTTTCCTTCATACCACCATTTATCGGAAAGCGACAGCTACTAATAGCCTCTTGGAAGCAAGTAGCCATCACCCAAGAGCTCAGGTCAATGGCATACCAACAGGCCAGTTCCTTCGGATAAGAAGGAACTGTAGCACTGACCAGGAGTTTGAATACCAGTCCATCAAGATGAAACAATGTTTTGAGGACAGGGGCTATAGCAGAAGGTGTATTAAAAAGGCTTATAAGAGAGCAAAACACACCGCACGGAGATCAGTCATTATGGACAAACCACCTAGTCCAAAAGAGCGCGTGGTTCGCTTTATTGGCACCTTTAATCGAGAATGGCCTAAGGCACGAGCCATCCTGAGGAGACACTGGCACATCCTGAGAGCAGACGATCTGCTAAAGGGGGTCACAAAAGACTATCCATCTATGACCAGTAGACGGGCAAAGAATCTGCGCGATCTACTGGTACATAGTCATTATGTGGAAGAGACACCTAGGACCTGGCTTCCCCCAAAACCTACCAGATCATACACCTGCCAGAGATGCAAGGCATGGCAGTATATGACCACCACCAAACAATTTGGTAATTGGGATGATACCAAGCGGTACCCAATACGCAGCTTTATCAACTGCCTGAAAACTAGCAGATGTCTGAAACTAAGGGTGCTGGAACATATCAGCACCATCAGGAATAAGGCTGATAAACCACTGTCGAGACATGTGAATCTATGTCATGACGGTGATCTCAAGGCGGTCTCTTTCTGCGGGATCGAACACCCTTTGCGAGGACAGAGAAAAGGAGATTGGGACAAGGCACTACTCCAAAAAGAGTCCAGATGGATTTACATACTTGGAACACTCTCTCCGAGAGGACTCAATGAGGGATGCCTGTACACTCCTTTTTTGTAACAGCCACTATGTTGGGCGCTGTGTCAAGCTCATTATATACACTGTCATCTATGTGTATAATAACAGATGTATCTTCTATTCTGCTGTGCCTATATCAGGTTTTTCCAGATCCTGATTATTAATCCATCACTTTATTATTATCTAAGAATTCAATTAGGGCATCTCTGGACCCTAGCATCCCCCAATATTACCTAATTAACTGTATTGATTACATCATCTGTACATTACCCTTGCAGCCCAAATAGAGTGTAATTAAACATCTACTTGTGTGAAAGCCTGACTTATCTGTAACAACAATACTAGTAATAACTTTGAGTCAGACAGATAGATTTTTATTGTGCCAGCTCTGCAGTCACATACCATGGTATACTTACTGCGGTTCTGCTGCAGCTCCATGCAAAGCCAGGCACATCAAGGGTTAAGCAGTGACGTCACCAATCTGGAGGCTCCCTATATATACCTGCTCACCTGCAGGGTACCCTTAGTAATTCTTACTGTTTCGCCTTGAGAAAGCCCCTCGCGAAACGCGCGCGTCGGCTCTGTTTCCACACGTGCACGCGCAAGGCTGTAATCACTACCGCATTTATGTCTCTGACCGCGAGTTAATGCGGTGTCCTGCCCGCGCTGTTACACAGGAGGGTAGTTGGTGTAGATAGAGCACAGCTGCAGACGCCCTGCAATGTGAAGCAGGGAAAACAAAACCAGGCCACTCCGCAGTAGTATTATCAAAAAGTGTATTAAGCCAGCAAGCACATACAGGGAACAAAAATAGAACAGATAGAACGCACCTACGCGCATTTACTTGATAAAGTACTATTGTACGAAACGCGTAGGTGCGTTCTATCTGTTCTATTTTTGTTCCCTGTATGTGCTTGCTGGCTTAATACACTTTTTGATAATACTACTGCGGAGTGGCCTGGTTTTGTTTTCTCTGCTTCACATTGCAGGGCGTCTGCAGATGTGCTCTATCTACACCAACTACCCTCCTGGACTTCCTATCTGATGGACTGCACGCTACTGATTCTGAGAGTGCCCCCCCGATGCGCAGGTAAAGTGCCAATGTGCCTTATCTAAACCCTGCTATTCAATGGACATAGTTCCTTCCTTCATATACTGTTAGGGTGATTATTGTGTACATCACAGTGGCTGTCCCAACTGACTCCACTTGTCACTTCCCCTACAGTTATTACGCATTATTGCTTTATTGAGGGGCACTCCGTCGTCGCCAGACCACCAAGCCTATGGTCTCAATTACAATTATGTTACTGCACCGACACACTTTATTCGAGCAAATACCCAGTATGTACCTGGCAGATACCTGGAATGCGCCGCTCCTCACCTCTGACAAGCCCCGTTGCGTTTGCCTTCCCAGCCTGGGTTCATGCCTGGCTGACGGGCGGCTGATCTGTTAAATGATAATGATTAGGATTTAATAGGCTGCAATGCTTCGCGTGTCTACCAGATGGCATAAATTCATGAATTGTAGTGCAGTATATATATAAATACTGTGCAGTATTGCAGCCAGCGGGAATAAAATGCTTCAATCCCTGCCTGAAAATACCTCAATGCACTCGGGCAGAAAAGAGTCACAAACCTCAATACACCCGGGTATACCCGAATTCGTGGGACTAGCCGAGCTCGAATAAAGTGTGTCGCCAGTGTACAGAAGTTACCGGTCTGATTCTGAGCACCACACATACCATATCTCCGCGCTGTTACACAGGCTACTAGTGCCCCGATGGACACCTAGAGCCTCCTGTCATGTTCTATTGTTAGGGTTATTGCTCCCCACTTAGTACTTTCTGCAGTCCTGGTAGATATGTGCTGTTATATACTGCTACTAAGCTAATATCACCACTACATACAGCCTCCGCCGCCTCACATGCAGTGTTCATCTGTGTGCACAGCTGGTCACATTAGGGTGCCCACCATTTCACTCAAAGTACATTACCAACTATAACAAATTGTGACAGTGTTGCAGCGGTCACTATAGGGTACTATATGCCTACACTGTGAACCCCTGAGGTTTACCTGTGATCAGCTCCACACAACACTGTATGTATATATATAACCAGTGAGGAAGGCTCTCCAGACTGCACATTGAGACCTACTGGTGCACAATATATTTGTTTCAGTACACCAGTCAACACCAGTCACACCATTACCACTTATGGTTTACGTATATACTGCCTATTGTGACCTGGTGATATAGTACATCGTCGAGTTAACCCTACCTTTCACCCTCACTGACGTTTTTTATCAGGATTCAGTTTCCTGTGTGATATTGATACACAACAGGAGACGTCTATTATATTGATTGCGAGCCCTATGGCTGTCAGTATTTCGATCCCACGACCTCTAGTACGTCATTTTAACACCCATAATTTTATATATGTGTTGTATTAATAAAGTTTATATTTTAAACCATACACTAATCACCAGAGGGTGAACCTGAGTGCTACACTGGGTTCTTCTCTACCCTTTCTGGATATCTTTTTAGAAAGGAAAGGTATACAGGGATATACCAAATAAGTATACATGGGAAGAATGTTGATTCAGGGAATAATCCGATTGCCAATTCTTGGCGTCAAGAAGGATTTTATTTTCCCCCCTATGAGATATCATTTGATGATATGACACTGGGGTTTTTATTTGCCTTCCTCTGGATCAATAAGTAAGTATAGATATAGGATAAAGTATAGGATATGATATCTGTTGTCTAAATTTAGCATAGGTTGAACTTGATGGACGTATGTCTTTTTTCAACCTGTCCTTACACCTGCTGTACAAATCAAAGTCTCTGAATAGCTGCTATATCATCCTGGATGGCTCTCTACTGACAAACGTAACATGTCAAAAGATAGAGCTCCTCATACTTCCTCCCAAGCATGGCCTACTGCCCTGTTCTACATTACTGTTGGCAGCACCATCATGCGCCCAGTATCACAAGCACGCTGCCTACAGATGCAGTGTTTCCTATTTATCAGTGTCCGCGGGCATGGGACAGAACAGTGTGGAAAGTGTGGATCCTCCACGGGACAGTCCATATCAGGCAGTAATGGCCCATCGGGATTAACACAGCGGGGATCACTGTGTCTGAATAGGACTTGCGCTGCTTCAGTCTGTAAGAGACACACTAAGAATGAGACTGAATCACTCTCTCAGCATGCCTCTAATAGGCGATCGCACAGCTTTCATTTTAATAACAGTATTGAAGCAAAGGGTCTCCGGAGGTGAATCACATTAATTTCAGCCCTGGGAACCCCCTGCTTCCCGAGTTACAGGCATTGTTACTGGGTGCCAGTATCTACCTGCGGTCACGCAGGAGTTTAAACATGGCGGGGATACCAGAACCCTATAACGAGGCCTGCAACTCGGGAAGCAGGGGTCCCCGGGGTTGAAATTAATCCAGAGACTACCTGGTTCAATACTGTGTTATTAAAAAAAAGTGTGATCGCCTGTTTAGTGGCGCGCAGGGAGAGTGCTCATTCAGTCTCGTTGCGCGTTTCTTACAGACACGTGCAGCCCGGTAGGATTCACACAGCGGGAGTCCCATTCAGACACAGGGAATCCCGCTGTTAATCCCGATGGGCCATTAAGTCTCCGTACTTGCACTATATATGCGCTCAGATGGAAAAAAACTGAGCAGCAGTGGATTTTGTGAGATGAGCAACCCATGGAGACTGTGATGGCAGATATAATAGATTTGTTCAAAAAAAGGTTGGACATCTTTTTAGAAAGGAAAGGTATATAGGGAAATACCAAATAAGTAAACGTACTGTAGGAAGGATGTTGATCTAGGGAGTAATTCGTGGGAGGCAGGAAGGAATTTATGTTCCCCCTTATGAGATATCAATGGATGATATGTCACTGGGGTTTTTGTTTGCCTTCCTCTGCCTGCCTTCCTCTGGATCAATATACTCTAAGTGCGGATATAGTGTCTGTCGTCTAAATTTAGCATAGGTTGAACTTGATGGACAAGTCTTTTTTCAACATCATCTACTATATAACTACAGTATACAGTATATAACCATGTAACCGAACTCAGGACTTCATCTATAGAGGTCACATTTAACTCCTCCCTCACCATTTCCTCTCACATTCACAATGTAGCTAAACCGTTTCTCCTCCATAACATTGCAAAGATACACCCTTTCCTCTGTCGCTCTACTGCTAAAACCAACATATGCCCTCAGTCTCTCCTGTCTCAACTATTGTAACCTTGTACTGTCCGACCTTCTTGCCTCTCACCCGTCTCCCCTACAATCTATCCTAAAGGCTGCTGCTAGAATCACTTAACTCCTAAATCTGTGAGCATCTCTCCTGCTGAAATCCCTCTTCTGGCTTCCTATTAAATCCTGTATAAAACTTACAAAATTCTCCTCCTCTCTTTTAAGGCTATACACCTGTCAGACTCCTGCGTTCTACTTAAAGATGTCTTCAGTGTACCCCTTTTGTATCCTAAACTTTCTCCGCCTAGAACCTCTCACTCACTGCCCCACACCCCTGGAATCCCTTCTTCAATATCCGACTAGCATCCTCTCCACTTTTATCTCACAACACAGCTCTTTAATGAAGCATATAGGTAGCTGTGTTGTTGTTACTATACATCAAATGTGCATTTACCTTTGCCCCTTGCAGATGGACTTACCAGAACAGCCACCTAGTTTCTCTGTAAATTCTCCCTACTTATCACTTAGATTGTAAGCTCTTCCTGGCACAGACTGCTTGTCCTAGTGTTACTTTTATTTCTCAAAGCATTTGTTCCCATGATGTGTTATAATGGATGGTGCTTATTCTGGCCCAAGCGCACTGTGGAAAGTGGGTAGGATCAGGTATCTAAACTCCTCTCCTTTAAATGCTCACAGAGTCCTTCTATTTTCTGTAACTTATTGGATGGGGTATACAGAAGGTATAAAATAACTGGCAGGTAACATTTGTGGGGGGAAGGTGAAAAGAAATACTTTTCTGGGGAACAGTGAAAGGTACGTCTACTCACTATTACTGCTGGTTGTAAAAGAAAGTGTAGCACTGTTTCCCCCACCATCTGGGAGATTTACTCTATTGCTACCGTGTGGTGCTGATGCATACCTGTTGGTTCCAGGAGAGCTGAGTGGATCTGCGATGTAATGGAGATCAGGACAGGCTTTCGATGTCATCTGTAGTTCTTTCCTTTGGTGTTCCGCGTCTCCAGCTTCAGGGGGGGCTCTGGCAGTACCAGAGACAGTTGTCTCTGAAGCACATCTTCCATACACCACATGCACTGACTCAATCCAGGCTGGTGTATAATTAACAAGGGGCTTTATTCAGAAGTCACTACATGATGATATTACAACAGTGCAAGGGTTCAGAGAGTTCCCACCTCTGGATGGTGCTTGACCCTGATAGTATAGGGTCATCTTCCTTGGTCAGATGTTCCCTCAGCCACAAGGCTGAGGGTGAGCACGCTCATCCCGCTATGGAAGAGACTCACAGCTCTCTGCTTCCTCTCTACTCCAGAGCAGGAACAGGACTCCCACTAAATTTGAACTTTCTCTAGTTAGGATAGAAGGGGCGGGCTCATGGTCTATACCTATCCCTGATAGGCTTACACAGGCCATGAGTCACCACCTTACTGCTATCCATCATAGAGAAGCATGGGTGGGGTGACAAGCCCACAAGATTAACCCCTTATAGCCTGCAGGACTTACATAACAGGGCAGGGAAAGAAAGGCAGAATGACATGTACCCTGTTACACTAGCATGCTTTCCTGTCCAAGCAGGAACTAGACATGGGGTATAACAACTAGCAGGGGAGGTTAGCCAAACCATCTCAGATTTAAGCAGAGGGGGGTTGCCAAGGCAACGCAACAATGTTGCAATTTACATTGAGGAGTGATGACTGCCTCAGAACAGGGAAACCAAACATGCAGAGAGGTTCCAGGACAGCGCTATATAAATTAAGATACACATACTGTATATACTCAATATGATTTTAGCAAATTTGACAGTTTAAAATATGCCTAAACAGTAATATGGCATTTACACAACAAATGCATCCTTCGGAATACAAAGTTACAACCTACGTATTAAATAAAGGAAACCGTTGTAGAACTTAAGTTTATTGTGACATAAATCATAATACCAAAATGCTTATACTTTTTTTCCCCAGAAAAACCATCTAAAAACAAAAGACAATAGTTTTTTTACTTTAAAATCTTGAAACCTTTTAAACCCAAACATAGCACAAGCATTAAAGTAGCAGTAATAGACACTAAACACTGAAGGCAATGTCTATAACGTGTATTATTCTTTGACTAACAGTAATCCAATGATTTAATGTTTAAAAAAAAAAAGTTTTCTTTACATTTCTATTATCCGCCAACTTTTAACTTCACTTCCTGTGAGGGAAAAAGAACAATCGCTGCATACATATGAAGGGCAGCACCGGAAGTTGGACGCAAATAACAATGTTCCGGATACTGAGATCAATACACCGAGTTAAAGCCATTTTCGGTCCAACAAAAACAATACAAACATTTCACTGGAAAAAAATTTACAATAATAAAAAAAAAAAAAACACAATCACACCAGTAATTATTGGATGAGCAAAGTGCAATGAGCAAATGAGTGAACAAAGGGAAGATAGCCACTAGACTTTGTGGCCACTGAGTGTGTGTGTGTGTTTTTTTTAGTCTTTTTTATTTTTTATTTGGCCTGTGGAGAGAGAACACACGTACAAACACCTTGAGTGATTCTGATTACATTGAGGGCACCTTTCTGTCATCTTAATTTTTATCTGCCAGATGTTTCAATCAAATCAAGGCAGCCCCATCTTGGGATACATGTTTTGTTGTTGTGAAGCGTTAAAAAATTAAATAAACAGTATAATGTATTATTCTGCAACTTCTCCCAAATTTTCAGACAATTGACGAACACTTTCACAGAAATTAAATATTTCAAATGAAAATTAGTAACCTTGGTAACAAACACTGTCCACCAACCACCTGTAGTTTTATTTTGGACACCAGATAGCAGTGATAATTATTCACTGTGCAATAGGTTTCTGATTGGGGGTTTCCACGATGTGAGCATAACTATTCTTATTCTCATGTGATATATGGAGTTGAGTGTGGTTTTTGTTTTTCAACTTTCACAGAGAGTTTATTGCAAATGAAACTGTCATTGTTACATGGAAGTGTTTTGCGGTTTGATATATGTATCAAACATATTTCTTTTCATGTCGCAATAATGTGCGACATGAGAATACTTGGACAATTTGATGACAAAATTGGCATTTCAAATTAAGTTTTGCCAGTGTTTCATTCTGTGTTATGAATCTTTGTCCTATTTGGTTTAATCGCTCATCCCTACAACTCTGTATAAAATATAGCATTTTCCTAGTGTATGGTCTATCGCTTCACGGTACCTATATGCAAAGTGGTCCTAATCTTATTTTAAACACAAAGTAAAAAATTAAACTAATATTGTTACATGGGATTATGTACCCTAGCACTGTTGAACCCTCACATATTTAGAACTATAAAAAAAGAAAAAACTTTCTGTTATTTAAAATTTGGTAAACATACTGTAGCATTTTCCGCAAATGAGATTTAACGCACGGTATAATAATAATCTAGCGTGGTATGCAACGCTGAATATGGCATTTTATAACCATAAAACACACACACGCCAGCTACATTTGAACCACTTATACAGGTGGTTTACATAGATAGTAATAGGATTAACTAATTATATACACACACTGTATGTGTGTATATATATATATATATATATATATATATATATATATATATATATATATATATATATATATATATTGGAAATATTACTGTACAGTATGCTCATTTGCATGTCTTAGACGGGTCTGCCACCCTGCCTTTCACCATTATCACCCAGCACAATGGTGAAAAGCAGGGTTGCAGACCTGTCTAAGACATGCAAATGAACATACAGTAATATTTCCATTTGCTATATGCTTTACTGTGGAGGGGTTTTGTCACTTTATTTACCCACCATAACTTAACTAACTTCACACACACCATGGTGACATCAAGAATAAATAAAAAAACAGGCTGATACCCAAAGTACATGGGCTTAGAATAGCTATAATAATTCATGTCATGAGAATGTATAAAACTGCAAAAATACAGTACCAACACCTCCCAACTATAAATGCTGCTTCAAAGTCAGAAGCATTTATAAGAACCGATCCAGCATTTAATGAATAGAATAAGTTCATGCTGCACTCCCTCGCAACTCCCCTCCTTTTTACCAGGATGGGATGCAGGGGGATGCAGAGCTAAGCAGCAGTATTTTCAGCTCAGAGGATACCCTGGTTCCCGGAATACCGTTAAAAGCAGCGCCGGTACTTTCTGGTATTTCAATCCCCTGCTCCATGCGGGCCAATAGGAAACCTCAACAGATGATTTATTTATTGAAATTCTTTGTTGCAGGTTTTAGGATTAGGAAGTGACCAGGTGCTGTGTTTTTGTATGCATATTATTAAGCTTTAGAAGTCATATACACAGGATACGAGTTTGTAACACACATTGGGGGGGTTATTCATTAAACTGTGATAGTACCGATCGAGGCACGATCACATGGAAACGCTCATTGATGGGAGTTTCAGTGCAGTAGTGCCTCAGTCAGCACTAACAGTTTGATGAATGACCTCTGTTGATACCAGGATATGGGTACATTCTAAAGGCGCCTTATCTCAGTGTCCATCATCCATATACTACAATGGAAATAAAAAACCTCAACTTACATAGGAGTTATTATGGTACATACTGCTTTTGAGCAGTCTTGAGAGTTTTAATGGGAGTTGTGACAACTGCACAAACTATTCAAAATTATGGAAAATGTGTGCTTCTGATCTAAACACATAATTTCTGTACAGTTGCATGATATGTAAGTATTTCTATCCTGTTTATGATTAATCAAGAGATTATAATTCACCATCAACTATGCACTTAAAAACCATCAGGTCACCTACCCGTTTTTGTGACAATTGGTCAAGTACGTAGCACTAGAAGTAAATACCCCAACCTGCCATTAATAGCTTTGTACCTAAAAATGAATAGACTATAAGGTGCCTTAATGCTTAGCACCTCTTGGGAGAATTTAGTAAATAACCAACCATATTTACCAACTGCAAATCCAGTGCAAAAAAACCCCCAGAACTATATTTATATTAGGGAAACGGAATCCCGTTGAATCAATTGGAGTTTTTCCTTTGATAACTGCACTTTTTTTGACCCAGTTTTGCAGCCGGGAGACTTTAGTAAATAACCTCAATGCTCCTCGATGAGGATCGTAGTTGTTAAGTAGCTGAGCAGGAGTATGCTGCTGTTGCTCAGTCTTCAAAGCTTTAAATGATGATGTGGGAATGATTTTTAAATGCTTGTGACTAGTTGCAAAAACACTGCTGCCAACAATCATTCAGCCTCTCTTCAGTCCCACTATAAACAGGAAGTGATTACAGATACAGTCAATGTTAATAAACCCCTTAACGCAACGCTGAGCATCGCAGCTAGCATAATGTTAGGCAGCACCATTGGAATAAATGTCGACATGTGCAAAATGATGTAACACCGGAAGTCATTATATATATATATATATATATATATATATATATATGTGTTTTAAAGTGTTTGACACATGAATACCATTAATGTGCTGGTGACAATTTAGTAGATTTTTACAAGGAAAAAATACAGTAGTAATTAATTACTTGTAGGCCTAATTTATCTCTTCACTCTGTTGGCCGGGTTTATGCTCAAACTAGTGACAATGTGTGAGCAGTGTGAACTCCAAACCAATAGTAAGGTGTTGACAAAGTCCAAGTTAAACCAATGACTACACAAAATCACTGTGTTGACAGTTTACACTAAAACAATAGCAATCTATTACACAAGGCCTACACAAACCAATGGCAAATGTGTTGACAATATTTCGCAAAGGCCACCAGCACTGCGACAGAGAGAGCTCTAATCACTGTGGCAGTGAATAGCTTCAAAACGTTCAGTAAAGGGCCCTGAAAGACTTTTGTTCTGTAATGCAGGTTACAAATAAGATAACATTCACCAGCGTTTGGAAAAAAAACATGCCCACCCTTGACTAATAAGAGTGTGGTAAATATTTTCTCTCTGGAAATTGAAAACTCACACAACTACTCCATAAAACAGCTTGGTGTGCTGAGCTGTTACACCAGTACTTTGAGGTTATCCATAAGAACTTGAATATGATGCACAAATTCAGGGACTGTTATTTAACTGTTGTAGGAACACATCTGTTGGGAGAAAAAAAAATACAAGTTATTCTTTCTTTAGCATACTTAAAAATGTGTTTAATATACCTCAGTTCATTTTTCCTGCTGGAAAACATTGTAAGAACGTGTAACCTACTTTCCAGACAAGGTTAAGTAAACCAGACATGACATTTCTTTATGTCAAGCTCCACATGCACCACCTACCACCACTCACATACCTAAATCCACCCTCAGCTCATTTTCCCATGTGACGAAGGATGATGTCTCCATGCTCATCTCAGCCTACAACTTGCCCACTTGATCCTATCTCCTCACATAATTCCACTTCCGCACATTAAGACATAACTCACCTTTTTAACCTCACTTTCACCTCTGCATGTTTAAAAGATGATGGGACTGTGCCACTCATCCCGCCCATTCTAAAGAAACCCTCTCTTGACCCAGCCTGCCTCTCTTCTGCCCTTTGCCTCCAAGCTACTCGAGCAACTTGTAAACAACTGATTGACTCCCTTTCTCTCCTCCAACTAACTCCCTTCTAGACACTTTGCAATCTGGTTTCCATTATCTACACTGCACTGAGACAGCATAAACAAAAAAGGGTCACTTCTTACTAATTTTCCTGGATCTCACTACTGCCTTAACATTGTTGATCACACTTCTCCTGTTTTCTCCACTCCATTGGCCTCCATGACACAGCCATCTCCTGGTTCACATCCTACCTATCCAATCATTCCTTCAGTGTTTCCTTCTCTGGTGTCTCCTCTTCACTCTTTCTCTCTGTTAGGGCCCCACAAGACTGTCCTAGGCCCTCTGCTCTTCTCACTCTACACCTCTTCTCATGGTGAACGAATACAATCTTTTGGCTATTAGTATCCGCTCTATGCCAATAACACCCAAATCTACCTCTCCCCCTCTCTAGTCCCTTGTCACCAACTGGCTCTTTGCAATCTCAGCTTGGATGTCCCACCATTACCTGAAGCGTAACATGTCCAAAACACAACTAAAACGCTTCGCCCGTTCCACTGCCACCCCTACGCTAAAACTCTCCCTCTGTCATTAATACCACAATCTCATCAATAACCCCAAGTCCGCTGTCAAGGGATCATCGCTCCTTTATGCCTCACATTCAATCCCCCATCAAGTCCTGCTGTATTACCAGGATATGCCCTTTTCTCACTCATGATGCAACTAAAATCCTAATTCACTCACTCATCTTGTCCCGCCTTGACTACTGCAACATTCTCATACTTAGCACTCCCCTTATCTACCTATCCAAAATTCAATTCAACCAAAATGCTGTGGCCAGACTCATCTACCTTACTCTCCGCTTCACTTCTGCTGCACAACTACGCAAATCCCTAGACTGGCTTCTCATTTCCTCTAGAATCAAATGTAAAACCCTAGATCACACTTACAGAGCGCTCAACAATGCTGCCCCCCCCCACCCTTTACGTCTCCACCCTCATCCCCAAATATATCCTTAAACGCCCTTACATTCTGCCCATGACATCTGGCTTATTACGTCCTCCCACTCCAGCATTCAAGACTACTCCAGGGATGCACCCTCTCTCTGGAATTCCCTACCACCAGACTCTCCCCCAGCTTTATACATGTAAAAAATCCCTGAAAGGCCTCCCCACCTCCAATTCAAATCCTATTGGGACTAGCTATGCGGTTGGTCCAATCTCCACGCTAACTCACACACCCTAACATCCACACTCTGAAACCTTAATTGTATCAGCTGTGTGGCTGGACCATACTCCATCGCACAATGAGCAGGCACTTTCACTCTTGTTTCAACAATATTCTTAAATTTTTTACATGGAGAAAAAAAATATACAACACTTACAAAATATTGTTCACTATGCCAATAATGGACTGTCAATATACAATATAGTATGCCATTCATTGAAGCACAGAGATCAGTGTTTTATGATGTTGCAATGTCTGTCTTTGCTTCCACAATGGCCAACAATGCACTGTTCTGCACTGATAAATGCATTGCATTGGCAGTAAAGGAAACTGATGAATTTAAGCAGCTAAATCTGGGGGAAATCTTATGGTGGCAATGTACAAAAGAGCAGAGCATGATCAATGTCACCAAAGGATGCTGGGAGAGATAATGGGAAATTCACGCCGACGTTGACTCATACAGATTGTGTACCCAAACTCAATACGTCTATTTATGACGCACATAAACAAACTATTGCTGCTGAAATATTAAATCGCTAACATAAATAGAAGATACCTTATACCGATGTTGCCTCTACAGTATAGTGAAACAAGCATCATGGGAAGAGGTTATATGGAGGAGATAGGAGTTCACTGATACATTAAGATAAGGGAGATATATTAATAAGAGTATTTAATTATGATTCGTAATATCTTTTCTTCATTTCGACTTCTAGAACAAAGCTACTTTCATTCATGTCTTCCTAACAAAGTTGCCTTAAATGTTTGTAGTTCAAAATATATATATTTTTAGAATTCAAACAAACGTCAAAGGATGGGATTCTACAAGGCACGATTGCAATACCATAACTACGTTTGATGCATCAGGAGCAAAGTGCAGAAGCGATATGGCCGACTTTATGAATGTACAACCCCGAATGAGAACTATGTAATGTGGATTATAAAACATATTTGAGGAAAATAGTGAACTAATGCTTCTGACAGTTGCTCATCTTGTGCCCCATTTTTGTAAGTGAGAGCTCTGATCTGTATACGACAAAGTAATTTTTTTTCTCAAGATACCCACCACAGTGTCGAATTCGTCAGGTCCCACTAAACGAGTCACCTCATCAAATTCCTCAGGGGACATTGGCAGGAGATGTTCTGTTGTCTGAAGTCTGGAGGGATGCCTACAACATGCAGGTAGTAAGCAAATAAGAGCTCAGGTAAGCCGGATGACTTCAATTGCTTCTAGGTAAAACTAAAATGACGGTGTTTATGAAAATATGATTGTATTGTAATGTATGTCTTTATTTATATAGCGCCATTAATGTACATAGTGCTTCACAGTAGTAATAATTGTTTAGCAATACTAAAAGTACTCACACTTCAGACACTGAAATTAACTCAGTCTTAATATATCCTGTTCCTTTGGGTCCATCCTGGTCCATTGGTTCAGGTGCTAGAATGATATAAAGCTGGTCAAAAACATTCACGACATAAAATCTTCCCAAACACATACTACTACAGCCTGTATGATACTGAAGAAGGGGTGCTGCTCTCCTGTTGGGGATGGGGCAGCGAAGGAGGGGTGTGCCTATCCTCCGCGGGTGGGGAGTGAACGAAGGGTGCTGCTAATAACAAGGGGATTAGGGGTGTCGCTATTCTCGTGATGTGGGGGGTCGAGTGCTGCTTCTATGGCTTAAAAACTGTGCATCACTATAGCTGTCCCTAAAACGTCAATGACTCCCCATTGCTGACTGATGGTATTATTATTATTATTATATCATGGTCCATTATCGCAATATTACTATCATATCAGTATATTACCCATCTCCACCTGGAAAGTTCCCGCAGACCAAGAGACACTAATGTAAAATCAAGAGATTCCCAACATTTTTCTACCACATCTACTTATGATCTGCCATGTGGAGTATGACTAGCAGACACCGACCTTCTTTTGTCCTAGAGTAATATTTCCCGAACGCCATGTCTTTTGGGATATCCGGATACAGGAACCTTAGAGGATTCTCTGGAATATTTTCCGCTGCCATCACTTTATAGCTGCGAATTATGTCAGGAAAGGTCACAGCAGAAAGCTCCCTTTTTGTATATGGCTCCACCGCATGGAATTGAGGCTCTGAAATAAAAAATAAAAAAAGAAACAAAAGAAAAATGCAACTTTAATTTAAAAGCTAATGTTACGGAAGCCATTTCCTCACAAACAGTACAATTTAAAATGGGCAGCTCAATAGGTTAAAGCAGCAGTACAGGTTACATTGCTCGCTTTATTTTTACTTTTTTATATTACTGGATTGAAGCAGGGGGTCTCCGGGGATGAACCCCAATAATTCCCCCCCCCGGGGTGCCCCCTGCTTCCGGAGATACTTACCTCAGTAGGGGGTGCCGGTATCTCAGTGGAGTTTAAAGCCTCAAGGGAGGACGTCACGGCTTCCTATTGGCCCGCGGGAAATTTAAATGCCGCCATTTTGTTAGGCCCACAAGTTCCCTGGCTGCAGAGATACCAGCACCGCTACGGAGGTAAGTGTCCCTGGAGTTGAAATTAACGGGGTAAATATGGCCCTTGGACTATTCCCTTGAATGGGGTCATAAGGCGCCTTTCAGTATTGAAGATGTATTATTGTATGGAGTAGCACTTCTTACTAAATATGACCCTTGTAGTAACCAATTGCTTTATAGTGTCCTTACAATCTTTTGAGATAAGACCGTTTGGATCAACAAATTACCTGTATATACAACTTACATACATTTTTTATTTTGTTGTTTTGTTTGACTACCGATGATAGCACAAAAAGTAGAAACGTACTCATTTTAAAACAAGACGCAAATAAGTGAAAATTTGACTTTTCAGGGGGATTGCATCTTTCCAAGACTACATACATATGTTGTTCAAGAGGCAATAAAAGCGTGATTTTTTTTGGGGGAAAAATGTGTTATTTTGTAACATAAGATTAAAGCAAAGGGTCTCCTATGGTGCTGAATTCCATTCATTTCAGCTCTGGGGACCCCCTGCTTCTGGAGATTCAGACCGGTAGCCCCTCCACTCGGCTAGCAGGGATCACGTAATGGCCATTTTTCAAAGCTCCCATGTCCTGCAGGCCAATAGTAAGCCGTGACGCTATCTGGCGCTGCTTCCTATTGGCCTACGTGACGCGGGTGCTTTAAATTTGCAGGAGATACCGGCACACTCTACGGAGCCAAGAATCTCAGGAAGCAGGAGGTCCCCGGAGTTGAAATGAAAGGGGGATCAGCTCCAGAGACCCCCTGCTTCATTCCCAAGTTAAAAAAAAAAAATGCAAAATAAATAAATAAAATTGCCCATCTGGATTGTTCCTTTAAAAGAAAACGTTTTTATTATTACACGCTCTGTGGTACTATCCCTTTAAAGCACAGCTTTTAGATATGGAAAACTCAGGTTTATTTGTATTCATGACAATAGTCAGAGCTAATCAATCAATCTACTCATACAGCTGCCAAAATATTATTCAAATGTTTCATACACCCGCAACTCAGCGGGGAGTTGCGTTCTCATTGCAAAGCCACACATCTTCTGCAATTTAGTTTGTTAAATCTCGGTTCCAGATGGAAAAAAAAAAATTATGTCAAATGGAGCATACCAGTTTTGTGATAATAAGGTGCATCGTGTATGGCAGGGGTGCACAAACTGGGGGGCGCGGCGGTTATAGAGGCCCAGCGCTTTCCCGAAGGCATTTAAATGAAATGCTGGGGATCGCGCGAGGCCTCTGTGACTTTACTTACCGTAGCTTTCCATCAACACGTCGCCATAGCAACCCGTGTCACGAGATGCCGGAGCCGAGCGCAGGGAGAAGAGTTTTCCCACCCCTGGTATGTGGTATTATTCCTCCATGGGGGATTGTAAGACATTGCAAATAAACGTGATACATTCCCCTGTGGCACCAAAGGGGTGCCACATACAGTATATAATAATATGTGCTGTTTAAAGTAAAGTTATACATATGTAAAAATAAGCACGTTATAATCTATCAGAATTATACAAAATGAAATTAAGAATCGAATAATTGTGGAAGCCTTATTTTCTTATTCGGAGTTAGTCAGGTTTCATTTGTGATGTCATTTATGAGGTATACTGCAATTCACCATTAATCCCTCTGGCTTCAGCTTCTTCTGCACAAAAACACAAACTTTTCTTCAAAATTAATTTGACAAAAGAGAAAAATAACAGGTTAGTGCTATTCCAGAAGAAGGCAGGGAAATGAGTTATTCATTTCTAGGCAGTTCAGCCTTAAAATTCCAAATGACATCACAAATCAAAGATGGCTGCCTCTCAACCTCATCATTCTATGACATCTTCCCTATGTCTTGCCAGCAGGAATCTGCACAGTAGCAGTCTTGTCCTTCCTCTTCTTGATTCTATCACCCCTGTTCAATATGCTACGAAGGTGTAACCCCCCGTGCTGAGAAAGAGTTCAGTTCCATCCAAATGAAGAGAGTATAACAATTCTCTAGGATAGGAAGACAGACTCACAATCATATTAAATATGAGCCTATGCACCTTTTGGGTGCCCTTGTGATGTCCACTGGATGTCGGAAGGGCAGGTACGCTAGTGACCCTTGCAATGTCCACTGGCCATCATCAGTTTCTTTCTTATTTCTAGGGAAGATCACGTTCAGAGATCACAAGGACCTGTGAATGTGATCTTTACAAATGACTATTTCCTCTTCCACTGAAACAGGGTAAGAACCACTTGGCCACCTAATCTGCCCACTCTCCTCTTCAGCGACTTTTTTTTACTTTCTTTCATATTTAAGATAGCTTTGTGTCTGTCCAAAGCATTTTTTAACTCCCTTACTGCATTAGCCTCTACCTCGTCTGTTTGGAGGTTATTTCGTGAATCCACCACTCATTCTGTGAAGAAATACTTACTCACATTTCCAGAGCCTCCCGCTCTCAAGTTTCAGAGCGTGACTTCTTAGTCTAGCCTAGTCCTCCCAAAAAAGCTTCCCCCCTACACCATGTTGAAATCCTTGATGTATCTGAAACTTTCTATTATTATTTCCACTCTCCTGGCATCAGTCATCAGGGGGTGGGTTGCAACCACCAATCACATGCTCTCAATAATGGAAGATCCCCAGCATGCTATGAGTTACACTGTCAGATACAAATAGCAATTTTGGATTTTCCTTCTAATAATATCGATAGAGCATTTTCCTTACCATTTTGTGATCTTTCCACCCAGGTGAAAGTGATGGCTCCTTCTCTGCTGCTTTCACTAAATCTCAACAAAAATGTCCCAGGACTCTTTTCCTTTAACAGACCACGCTCTCTTTCTTTGCTAATGAAGCCCTCAATGCGGCTGTTTACATGGGGGGAGAGAAAAACAGTTTAAGGGATACTGCCCATGAAAATATAAAGAACACGATCATATCCGAACAACTTCTATAAAACGTTCACAATCCCAACATGAATTAAACACATCCTTACCCATCATTCCACAGGCACAGGAGATGCTTTTTAATCAGCTCTAGAATGCCCTCAATCCAAAGCCAAAAGGGAAAATTCTTCTCATTTAAGTTTTCCTAACAGTAAAAACGACAGTGTGTTTAAGCATCAGTTCCTAAAATCATGTTGTTTTAAGTACTAAATTATTTGGGGCCACCTGGCATCATTTAAAATTGCCCGGAAAATGATTCCTCAATACAAAGCCAAAACAATAAGGTCACCGGATTCAGCCAGTTTCCGGCAGCCAATTTAGAGCCGTAAAGCCATTTTAAGATGATACTGCAGTCAATTAAATGCACTAAGCTGCTAATATATGCGGTTTGTATTTCCCTTCCCTTTTGTATTGGTCGTAAATAAAAGAATTAAGGCCCATACCAAACTCAAGAAAAACGTACCTTAACATTTACTATGCAGTTTTCTGCCATAAGACACCTTTTTGCAGTGGAAGAGACAGCCCAATTGACTTGAATAGTGTCTTCCAGTGCCAAAAAGGTGCTTTATAACAGAAGATTGATTAGTAAATGTAGAATCCCACAATTAAGCATCATGAACTCTGTGGTACAATCAATGGCTGATTTGCCATTGGTCCTGGGCCCAAGGTGGCAACAGACAGGGATTCTGGGTAAAGCACAGTGTGTCCATCTTTACTGCTTACCCATTTTAACATGGAACCGTATTACTCAGAATCCCTGGCTGCAGTGAAAGCACTGTTTGCCTCTTTCTGTTTGCCAAGTGATAATGGAGAAAGACAAGGTTGTCGGAGACTTACAAATGCACCACAAGTGGTATTATTTACGGTCTACTGTATGTGGAGGGTTTTTGTAATTTATTTTTTAACCACCAGAACTTTTTTAATTTCTGCTTGAAACATAAAACTTACCTTGCAGAATCTAGTCCATGGAATAAGATCATCCCCACTGCTTGGATTTGGACCTGGAGAGAGATCAAGAAAACCAAAATACAAATGCAATATTACAAATTACATTTTTGAACACCATTAAAATAAGGGAGCCTCTCTCAGTGGAAGCATTTTTTGTGGGGACAAAATGATGCAGAAACATTTGAAGTTGAACCTATTTATTTATTTCGAAAAACATTTAAAACAGCAATCCCGCCCAAAAGCCTATAGGTTGAACTCATATAAGGTTACTATCTTATCCCCTGATCATATCCTGGTCTTTTATTTATGTTCAAAATCATGTTTGTTTTAATTCTCTGGCTTCTGAGGTTAACATAGTAACCTATAGATTGCACTGGGCTCTGTGGAGCGCTCCATTTTAACCTGGCAGACACTTTATACTTCAAAACACATATCTCCTGAACGGAGCATTGAATTAAAAAAATGAAAACAGCATTGGAAAGGACAAGAAGAGTTCTGGAAGTAATAAAAGAACTTGCAATAAAACAGAAATATGGCAATTACAACGGATTGCTGCATTAAAAAAAATCAACCTCCTAAGGGGTTACTAGAGGTTTGGGGTTTATCAGGCTCCACCTTGTTGCCATGGGATCATGACAAGATTCTATATAGAGGAGGGGAAGGTTTAAGAAGGTTACGTTCCCAGAGGACAAGAGGAGGAGCCTCGTAAAGAGTAGATAGGGATGTTCATAAAGTAGTAGCATAGACCAGACTACCCCTGATTTATTATGTTGTAGATAGGATCCTAACTTTAAGGGGCACTGTCCCTAAGAGAAGGCTAATGGACTCCAAATTATTGAACAGATTTGGCCATAGAGGGCCACAGGAAAGAAGGCTCATGGGTGTTGGCGGATCGGCTCTAACTGTGAATCCGCATTCATAATCCTCTCAGTCTCTTTGGAAGTGGCAGTTCCCAAACAGGCCAAAGGTATTGTGGTCACTGGCAAAGGACCCACCAGGATTCCCATATGGGCCTAGTGATACTGGGGTAATACCGATAATGATCCCAAAGCAACAAATGGGGGCCTGGTCCCACACAAGTAGAGCAACCAAGTCAGACGCCTCCATTTCCGTGTTCGGAGTGGGCACTAATGGAAGGACCATATTTATGTACATCAGTTATAAAAATACAGTTTTAAATACTTACAGTATATTTGTCAGATTTGGATTAAAAGGGCATCAATCGCCCAGATCAGGGGTCTGCAAACCTGTCCTCAAGAGCCGCACACAGGCCAGCTTTTATGGATATCCCTGTTTCAGTACAGGTGGCTCGATCAGTGTCTCAGTGCTTGACTGGGCCATAAAAGCTGGCCTGTGTGCGGCTCTTGAGGACAGGTTTGCAGACCCCTGGCCCAGATGAAACACATTAAACATGTCACTGCCATTAGTACACTTTGGTCAAATAAGAAATTGCCCAAATATTGCAGTGCCTCTTCTAATAAGGCATACACTGAAAGACTGGCCATGCCTATTTTTAGAGCATACTGTATATAAATGGAAAAGGCTGCTGCTACTCAGTAAGAATAAAGCAACCTGTACAACATTTTATTAATCATGTCACAACATTTATAAATAGCTTGAAAGACTCATGGTCCAGATACGGACCTCAGTCTACGGAGATCAGGTTATATCAGCATTAAATCGTACCTAACAGCTTTTCTCCCAGCATGGTCAGCTGTTCCATATTGAGTCCTCGTTTGGTTACAGAGGAAAACTGCCAACTCAGCACATCAGCCAGCTGTACCCATCTGGCTGCAGGCGGGTTCAAGAAGAAGGACAGATTCTAAAGGAGAAAGATCATCAACCAACAATATTGAACACCTCTGAGCACAAAGCTAGTTACAGTAAGAGAATGATTACAGTTTTACAAATAAACACACAATCTTTGTATTTTATTGAGAAAATAGGGTTGGGGGGGGGGGGGGGTGAAGCATGTTCACTTGGTAAGAAACCATCACCAGCAAAAAACAAAGTAACACTTAATCTAATGGTCTGTGCCAATACACGAGTGATAGAAAAAAATTGACAGAACAAAATATTTGGTGATATGCTCAATATTTTGTGATCTACAGTATTCTCAATATAAATGTGAGATCGACTTAATATAACATTGAAACCATTAGAAAGGTAGTATAGCACATGTATTAATAAATCTATATACACACACACACACACACTCTATTTGGAGAATTATTTATGTAGATATTTGCACCAATCAGAGAGATTTGGGCCATATATATAGCACTCTAGTACAGTACTGCCAACACCTGATGAAGTGGATACCGCGCAAAATGCGTAGGAACAGTATGGTGCTTGGCATAGAGCAGCTCGGGAATCTGGGTACGTGATGAAACGATACTCCGGAAACGAAACGCGTGGAGGACAGAAGTGAGGTGATGGACACTCCACACACAGCGAGGTGTCTGAATGCTAAAGATGCTCACACAGGGGATGTGCCAACAGTGTATAGAAGGATCGGATTGAGAACCAGTTAGTAAATATGGGCCTATTGGTTTAATCTGTCTGGTCCTGACTCCGCTAAATGGGTTATAAGGTTACAGCTTTGCACTGCTTGGTAAATGTGATCCAAAACCGGTTATCAACATATTTTGAGAATGTGGGTCACAAACTTCTGCCGCAATTTAAAATGGGTGACATATCAAGGTAAATTTGGAGCAGAATGTACACAAATGGTAAATATCCTTGTGTCAATATGTCAAGGACTTTGCTCCAAATTTTAAATGATGTGTGATGATGTGCAGATTGTAATGACAGCATCATATTCTGTGTTTGTTCAGTCACTTTATTTATTTGATAAATTCTATTGCTTACAGTACATATCTTCACACCATTCAAATTAAGATTTTAATGTGCTGACATTAGCGGACTTACCTTTGTTTCAGTGGTCAGCATGTTGTACCACAAAATGGAGGCCCAGCCACTGGGAAGCTGGCTGACATTGGAAATTACCACAATAGGAAGTGATGCGGTCTGGCGGGGAGGAGAAATAATGGTGCAAAAAGTGTTACAAATGGCGTTCCTCCCCCATTGACCATGTGACAACACAAAACTAAAGATTTAATAAATGAGAAACGTCATCCTTAGAAGCACAGATTGTATATGTAACAATAGTGAGAAAATTCAAAGTGAAATGAAATATAATGAACCATTAATGTGATTTAAAATATATATATATATAAAATAGTGCATGTGATATGAAAAGAAAATCATGAAACTGCAGCTCAAACTCCTAAAAAGAACTGTTCCACAAATTCTTCTCCAAACGTTTATTATCCACAACATGGGAACACAAAATGGTACCCAAAAATTACAAGAAAAAAAAAACAACACTGTCATGATAGAGGGGGTTTGGCCTGGGATTAAAGGGGTTACACCCCATTTGGCCACCCCCTACTCTCACTTGGGAAGCAAGGGGTTAACTGGACTGAGGGCCAGTAATGTGTTTTTACCTTGCTTCAGTATCCAAATGTTTATTCCCCTGAGTAAATATAATGTCTCATCCTGGTGTTTGCACTCACACATACACTAGGGTTGATGCGGGAGGGAAGGGGTTAATGTTAATTTAGTGATTATAGCCCTTTGTTCCCTTTTCCCGCCTTTTCAGGCTCTATTTTGCAGCCGGCCATAGGTCGCCATTGAGCCTCCATGCGTTCTAATGGCAGAAATAGCGGTTTTGGACCTGTTTTCCAGCGACGACCAGCAGGTGGCGTCCGAGAGGAGGAGCGGCGGTTTCCCATTGTAAGTCAATGGGCTCATTGACTTCAATGGAGATTCCTCAACACCGGCCTCGAGGAACAGGTTGGCAGCCATCCAAACCGCAGACTGCAAAAGCGGATACAATGTCTTTCAAAAGAGTTTAATCACTTTGGTCAAGTTCAAAGACAATTGGCGTGGGAATCTTAGGTTCTAGGGCCCCTGGGAATAAAGATCTTTTTGCCCCTAGCTCCTAGGAACCCCCACACACGATCCACACCGGGTCCAGGAATGAGAGACCCCCGTAAGGGGTCGAGCGGAGAAGGAGTGTCGCGCCATTGACTTCAATGGCGGAGCGGAGGTCCCATTGAATCTAATGGCGGCGTGCGCCATGCATTGTCTATGGCGGCGCCGGCCATTGATTTCAATGGGGAAAAGCCGCGTGTCGTAAAAACGACTAAGTGTAAAATGATGAAAAAGGTAAGTCCATATCTCCGGTTCTGGAATGACCAGAGGGATGGGATTTGGGTGGCATGTAGCCAAGGTTCTGGCTTTAATGTATGACCCTTCCCAGCCCTCTCCGAACAACCAGACGGAGTATGGACGAATGTAAAGTTTGTTGGATTTTCCCATAGGCTTCAATGGCAGCGGTTTCTCCATTGAAAGCCTATGGCGGGAAACCCCATTGACGGCAACGGCGGAGCCCGCCATTCAACGCTATGGCGGCGGACCCCGTTGATTTCAATGGGGAAAGAGTGAAAAACAGAGATTCATTTTTTAAAGGGAAGAATCCTGTATTTTAAAAATGTGTTAAAGTGCATTTCTGTATCTCCGGTTCTGGAGGTCGCAGAGTTGAAATTTGGCCAATATGTAGGCTTTAATAATTGGCAGATTTCGACCCACTGGACCCATCAGAACGGAACTTATTAATATGTGAAAATATTAAAGTGTATATGGGATTTTGGATCTGCTCTGAAAATGCAGACTCCATCTGCTATGCTAAATAGGGCAGGAAGGGCATCCTGAAGAATTGGCATAGCCCTGTGATCCAAAGTGATCAAAAGTTAACTGCTCTGATTGTTTATACTAGGGCCGGAACAAAGGAAGTTGAGTGGTTTGGGAGTGTCATCCTTTACACTTACAATCTACTTCAAAGAGTTTTTCTAGCCAACTCGGCGCCTAGGGTTAAGAGAGGGGTTTGAAATGGTATTTAAACCAGGATCAGCCCTTACTCAATTGTCTTTCGTGTCTTGGTGATTTTTGAAGATGGCTGTATGAACTGCCAGTCCAGAATTATGACTGTTTGATCATTCCATCTGAAGTAAGTGTTATATTTTGTTGTTATTTGTGCTATCTTGTTGTGTTCACCTTATTCAAGAAATAAATTATATTTTATCATATCTAAGCCTCGTTCAGTTCAACCCAGTTAAATTTTTGGTGATTATTATTAATAGCCTGTCACAAAGTTACAGTCACAAACACAACATAGTGCAGTGCGTACAAAAAGCTGTTGGATCTCTGGGAATGGGGTGAAAATGAATATTTCTCACATATTCCCAGAAGATCAAAAGTCCTTCCAAAACTGTGGCAGTTACTGGATAGTCTGGATCAAGATCCAGACTATCCAGTATTTGCCACGGTTTTTGAAGGGCTTCCGATCTTCTGGAAATATGTGAGTAATATTCCTATTCACCCCATTCTTAGAGATCCAACAGCTTTTGGTACACACTGCACTATGTTGTGTTTATCTCTTGTAATTTTTGGGTATCATCTTGTGCTCCCCTGTTGTGGATAACAAACAGTTGGGGAGGGGAAATAAGCAGTTTTGGACTGGTTTCATACCAATTCAGAGCAAGTGGGAGTGTCACATGGAGAAATGTTAACATGTACCGAACATTTCACTAGTAAAATAGTCATTTATACACATACATACATATATATACATACACATATATATATATATATATATATATATATATATAACACACACACACCTCCAATAAACTTACCTCCAAATCCACCACTAGTCCTGGCTGACAGAGCTGTGTCTCAAAACTGAGGGAGTGAAGTTCTTCAGTAACAATCAGAGGCCCCTAAAGTAAGCATTCAGAAAAGACAATATATAACATCATGTAATATAATTAATGTAGTATAAATAACAGGAACTTTAAAAGATCATTCACGCTTATCTGATGTCAAGGTGAAGTCTGAAGTGGAGATGTATTGAGGCATTTAAGAATCACAGTTGGCCCTTATGCTAATGTTGTGAAGCGACATCCAAGTGCCGGAGAACATTTTAATCCCATTCATTTAAGTGGAGCTAAACTCTACGCAAGCACTGGGGAGTAACGTCAAAGAATTAAGTTTTATACTGGCCAAAAAGAGTAATTTTATTTGCTTATTTTTGTTCCAATATAGTATGATACTTCCTCCAATTTTAGCTCTGGGTTGGTATTTGGGGAGTGTCAGGATGAGTCATTAGCAGGCACAAATATTTTAAGGATGTATCATGTATGGATGTATCATATTCAGCTTGTGTGTTGCTCCATTGTTAAAGCAGCAAAACATGAAAAATCCTATATTTAAAAATAAATAAATATCAGTTCTGTAGTATTAGATAATATGGTCTGGATTGCCCTTTTAAGTAGCATTGTCAAAACAGAATATTTGTCCATCAATATATCCTACAGGTTGTATCATTATAATGGAACAGCGCAGTTTATCTTCAGCATGGAGCTTATCTTCATTGGTCAAATGTGGACAGTTCTAATGCCCACATCAGCTTGATGTTATGTACAGACCCATAAACTGTTCACATTACCTCATTAGTTCTGCTTCCTGCATTCTTCTGTTCTTTTAGTTGCTAAAATGCAAAAACATGAGGACAGTAAGTGCTCTGTTTAATGATCTGGAAAACAACATACTTCTATACAAAAGGTTTAACGTGAGCGTTTCATGCGAAATGGCTAAAAAAGGCCAGAATTACTAAGCGGTGTTACTCCATAAGATACCTTACCTGGTGGAAGACACCTTGCAGCCTACTCATTTTACTAAGCTGTGTTGCAAGGTGTCTTATCGGTTAGCACGGCTTAGTAAATATGGCACATTATCTCTACTGATTTGTTGTTTTTACCTGCCATGAACATAGTAAGGTATATTTAGCAAAGATTCTCAGCAGCAAAACTGATTAACCATGTGCAGTTTTTTGTTTGCACTAGTTTGGTCCTAAGAAATGAATGGGATTCTAGTGCAGTATTACTGGGTTCGCGTACCTTCTGCAGATACACAGACCCCTATTAAAGATGATGCATCCCTGTGCTGGAAAGACTTTAGCTCCACACATTTAGATGGAGCTGAACTGTTCTCCAGCTCTGGGAAGTCACTTCACAGCATATTAAATATAGGGAATAGACTCCGTTGTCTGGTGATCAAGCTACCAGCTTCACGAGGCTGTGTATAAAAGAGTTACTAATGCACAAAGGGTATCAATAGTAATTAAATCAGTCAGCCACTTACGGAAAAATAAAATCACATTGAATGAACGTTAATGGATATTTTATTATTTAGTGGTTTGTTATCAAAATCTGTGGCAATACAGGTACAAATACACACACTTCCATGGCTTTCTGTGGGTATTATAGTTATGTATCAAGTTTGCAACAATTATTCACTAAGTAAATATATAAACAGTATGGAAAATGCTACATGTCAGTAAAGGATTGAACTGGGACAATCAATGTAGTAGTACAGGTGGTCCTCACTATCCGTCGTTTCGTTTTCTGACGAACGGATTATCCGATGGATAATAATAATAAGAAGAAATTCTTGTATAGCGCTGCTAGTTTTACGTATCGCTTTACAGAGACATTTTGCAGGCATGTCCCTGCCCCGTAGAGCTTACAATCTATGTTTTGGTGTGTAACAGGGGAGTTATCCCTGTTCAGGAAATATGCCTCTAATCCAGCAGTGTGATGGTTAACTGCTGGTAGTCAATTAACAAACACCACCTGCCTGATTAGGTTGCTTAGAAAAGCCTGCCCTTGAAACAGAAAGGGAGATTTTGTTCCTGAATCTCACACAACTTGTGAGACTGAGCATGGGGACAGTTGTCTTGAGCCTGCCAGAAGAAACAGCAGTGCTGCTTTCAAGACAAAGGGGAAACTTCTAAACCCGAATGCTGACAAACCCTGAGGAAAAGGTAGCAACCAGGAACAGAGAAGATTTTCCCTCCAAACCACAAGGAACAGATAAGACTTTCATTTATAAGACTTTTTATATCTGCTCATTTCATGATATATGTTTGGGGCTGGGAGACATGCTTATCTAAAGGGAGTTGTGGACTGCATAGTATTTCACTAGAAATACTCCCAAGTGATTAGAAGCTTTGTTTACCCCTTGTTTGGATGGTTTCCTGATGTTAAGGAAACAGGCGCAATTAAAAGCCTTATTTAATTTCACCATAACCAGTCTCCCTTGCATACCTCTGTGAGCGTCCGCCTACATGGTGCCTGAGGCACAGGGAGATAAAGTGACTTGCCCAAGGTCACAAGGAGCCGACACCGGGAATTGAACCAAGTTCCCCTGCTTCAAACTCTCAGTGCCAGTCAGTATCTTTACTCACTTAGCCGCTCCTTCTCCCTATCACAATGCATTTCACTGATCCGACATCGGAAGGGATTATCCGCCGCTCATTAACATGGGATTCGCCATCCTACGGTTTCACTATCTACCGCAGTTTGCTAAACGGAATCCGTTGGATGACTGAGGACCGTCTGTACAACTCATTAGAGGCCTAAAAAAGTATAGGAATTCTTTTTCCCCATAATATTTTAAACACTGCCATTTAAAAAATTCCTTGTTTTCAGTTTCCTTTCCAGCTCTCTATGGTGCATGCTCAATGTTTCAACAGCTTCTCCCCCACATGCTCCCCAGTTTCTCCCTTCCAGCTTCTCCCCCACATGTTCCCTTCCTCTCCAGTTTCGCCCCTACAAGCGCCCCTCCAGCATCTCACAAACTCCTCTCCTACATACTCCCCTTCCCACCAGTTTTCCCCCACATGCTCCCCTCCTCACCAGCTTCTCTCCTACATTCCCCCCCAACTCACCCCCTTCTTGTCTCTAAACACTCTTCCCACCCCCTTCTGTTTTTACTCACACACCCATCATTTGTACTCTTACCCCCCTACCCCCTCCATGTTTTACTCGCACCATCCACATTCGTTTTTACTCACCTCCCACACTCCGTTTTTACTCACAGCCCCCCTTACTGTTTTTACGCTTATACCCCCACGCCCCTCGTCTTTACTCTCTTACACCCTCTCTCCGGACCCTACCTGAGGAATGTTGGTGCAGAGCTTGTCGTTACCCAAGCCACGCAAGGACGTGGGCCCACCCAGGCAATACCAGAAGTTGTGCCCCATCTTCCGGCTAGGCCTAACTTGTGGGTTCAGATCGCTGTGGCAAGCCCCCTCTGCCGCCAGCAAGGTCACTGACAAGCTCTGCACCCACGTTCCCCAGGTAGGGCTTGGGAAAGGAGGCAGAGTGGCCGCATAACTGCCGGAACACTGTTCCGGCTGTCAAAATATATTCAGCGTTCTTGCTCCACTCTAGCCCTGATGTGCATGGATTTTTATAACAAAATGTTATCAGAGGCTTGAATTCAATTGGTATCAGATTGTAACATTCTTATATTTAGAGATGTCCGAACTGGTCCAAAAATTGCTTAATTTCTGTTTTGCGCAAACTTTAGAAGATTCTCATTTTACCAATTTTAACAACTGAAAAGTTCTACCAAACTTTTTGGTGAGAGAACTAATTTCCCAGGTACCTTTACGAGTATCTTGCGACGTGTTGTATAGATGAGTGTTTTGAGAGGTGAATAGGACAATGGATACCCTACTAAATAGGACGCTTTTTCTCGCTCACTTTTTGAAGTTCCGTAAAAATGGCAAATCTCACCAGGTTCGCAAATTTAGTTGGAAGGTTTGCATGTCTCTACTTATATTTACCACGTGGTTATCAATAATAGCATACTAAGCAAACTCATTATGATGCACACAATATTGCTACATTTAATGAACAGGACTGACATTTGTACAAGATTACGGATTAGGTTAATGCTTCGCTCCCTTGCGAATTTGCAAGCCCATTCCCAGAATCCTTTGTCTTTGCGGAGTCTTTCACTTTTTGAAATGTAGAAAATGTAATCTGGAACCAGCTAGGTTATGATATGTTTCATGTTCCAGATCTGTACCTATATGGACATAACATGACTTTGTAGAAGCACTCTAAATTGTAAAGATTCACTTACCAGATGTCTGAATTCTGCCGCTAAACACCCGTTAGTGGATTCTTCCATGTTCATTACTTTTGTGTGTGTTCCTAAAATGTTAAATTTACGGAACCTGCAAATAAAAGTAAATGACAAAAATCAGCATTGAACTCATTTGTAGCACTGACAAAGTTAAAGTTCTTGCTCAGATTTCAGAGGTTCACTCTCATCCATGATCAACCTGCACTTTAGAAGGACACAGATGTGCAAATGTCTCACAGTTCATTTGGCAAACATTTTTGAGATCTTTCAGGGAAACTTTGGATATTTGCAAAGATTTGCAAAGGTTTTAACCCACATATTTTTTGTCACACACCAAGATTATGAGCATACACAACAGGATATAGGAGCAGGATTCCTTTATGTATGCGCTATACAAGACATTGAGAAAGGTAGAATAGCTACAGCCAGCTCAGCACCCATTCCGGTTTGCAGTCCTGAGGAAACGGATGGTTGTCTCACAGGCACTGTAATACAGTATGTGGTGCTCATGGTTCCCTACCCTACTGCTCTTGCACTTCAGTAACCTCTCATTGTATCTATTCTATGCATATGCACAGTACAATGGTGCTCAGGTACAGTATAGGCGAAAATATTCTGGTCTAATTGACTTCTCTAAAAAATAAAAAAAAATCTGACCTGTAGCTAAAATTAATATCCAGAGGTGTTCCAAAGTCAAGCCGGGTCGGTACACAAAAGGAGTTAAACTGCAAAAAAATACAGGACAAGGAGCAAGGCACGAGGCACAACAGATGCAGGAGCACAAGGCTACAACAAGTTTTGCTCAGCAAGGTATGAGAGGAACTGCATGGTTTATGTAGCACACAGGAACCAGTAGCAAAGGAGGTGCAGCAGAGGCACTGCCTCCGCAGAGGCAAGGATTGGCTGCAGGAGACAAGTGGGCTAAACGACTACTTGCCACGAAGCTGGGGAGCGGTACACGTCGTCACGTGTGCGCGCCACACGTGAGAGAAGAGCTGCGCGTGCGCTCTGTAAGCAGAGCGGGGTTGCGCGCACGCCAGAGCGGAGGTTTGAGAGATGACAGGTTAGGAGGGAACATGTCGCAAAGGACATGTTCCCCGATTCCTTACACACACTGCGTCCATGCACTTCACTCCCCCTGGTGGAATCTTGGTTAACCCAGCATTGTGGTTGAAGAGATCCCCATAGCCATCATGGGACGATATTTTGCAGCACTCTTTCTTCAGTACTGGGTGGATCCGTAGGGAAGACTGTTAGTTGGCGGGTTCTTGCAAATACGCTCGAATCACTGAGCACACCACATCGGCGTTGGCCCCAATATGATCGGGGAGCTTGGATGTTCTCTGGGTTCGGGGCATATCATCGCCTCCACTTCCATGGTATGAGACTAGCCAGTGTTCAGCTGCGCTATATCCAACCTAACCTTCACCACACCGCCAATGGGGTAGTCCTCATTACTGAGTCCCCACAACTTCATCTTGTCCGCCGACTGCAGAGGCAGATGTTTTAGATGTTGGTTGTAGAAGGGTCGGCATATAATTGTTACTTGAAACCCGGTATCCAGCAATGCCGAGGAATATATGCCGCGACGAGGACACGTATTATGGCCGCCGGTCCCACGCGACTGTAAGCGTCTGATGGGGGTGTTTCATCGGGACTTGGTACTGGGGTGCTCTCTGAGAACATGAAAGGTGTTTCTGCCAACTGAACTTTGCAGGTGATGGACTTAGGGTTGGATGTCCTAGTTGTTTTTTTGGGGGGGCTCCGGACATTTCTGAGACAAGTGACCTTTCTGGTCACAGTTGTAGCAGACGATATCACTCTGGTTTGCCTCGGTGCTGGAGGTGGGAGATCCTTTCCTGGGCATCCTGGACATGGCAACATGCACCTTGGGGGAAGGGTCATCCTCTGCACTTTCAGCCTCCTTGAGCTATGGGGCCGACACTCCCTTGGGCTCGTCCTTGTGGGACTCTTTGGCTTTCTTGGGGGTGTGGAAGTATAGTTGCTCAGAGCCATGTAGCTGGGAGGTGTGGTGGCCGGAGGAGCGCACTGCATCATTAGGGCCAAACGGTGTAAGGGTAGAGATCCCTTCAGAAGTTGTTTAAGTCGGTACTGGTCCACCACTGCTGTCGGAATGACTCCCTTGGAGAGTAGCGTCTATAACGATAGTTGTAGCCGTCAGACAAAGGCTGACAGCTCTGCTCCTTCCTTTTGGCAGAGAGCCCGAAACTGGGCCAGGAGTTCGTCCTCGTCGTCTTCGGCCATGTAGGATTGGGTTAGGAGTTCCACCAACTCATGAGTGGTGACTTCTCCCTCCGTTTCCGGTGCATTCGGTGGCCGGAGACACTCGACCAGCCGCTGTCTCTTGACAGCCTCGGAGCAGGACCACTCATCAAGCACTTGGAGAGCATGCTCTTTCCAGGCCTCGAACCCTTCCTCCCCCACGGGTGTGGGCGTTATCTCGGAGAAGGTCTTGAGTTTTCTATAGTTCTGCGACTGAGAAGACATGGTTAGGGCTTCTACTAATTGTGGTAGAGTCACTCCCAAGACGGAGCCACTAGTGGACAGGTGACTGGGTATGAGGGCTCTTGGGTAGGAGTTTGTGCAAGACCTCACATACTAGCTGGGGGTAGGTGACAGGTGTTGCGTCATGGCTTGGCTGGATGCCCCTAACAGGGCACTTGGAGTGAAGGTTACCCTGGGTAGGAATAAATCTTCCCTGGTCAGTGTACTTGAGGCTGGGGCTTTAATCTTCCATCCCCCAGGGGTGTAGGAGGAGGTGGACGCTTCAGCCTGATAGGGGACCTCTGAGGAGAATCCCGTGGTTGACGCTGCCAGAGAAGTTGATAACCCAGGTTATATGAGCGGGTAACCCTCAGGCAGGGCCTCTGATTGATTTAGGGCCTATGGGGCATCTTCCAGGCATATTTCTCGCCCTGTGGCCAATAGTACGATACTCCAACAATAAGTGGGGTCATATTTTCGACCTATGATCTTGGCGAGAGTTTCTCGCGTGGTCGCGGACAATAATCATAGACGTGAGGGCAGGGACTCCTCCCACTGCGTGGGGGTTTGTGGAGTTGTAAGGCCCAGTTGTGGACCTCTTGCTGGGAGGGTACATGGTGTCGAGTTTGGTTTCTCTAATTTAACTGCTGATTCGGGCACCCCACGTCAGAATCTTAGCAGTGCCTCCAAATGCTGTTTCCCCCACACTCTGGGAGATGAGACAGCTAGAGTGTAATGTGGTGCATGTTACCTGTAGGGTCACAGGAGGCCTGAACCTCTGCTGCTGGGAGCCTGGGGTGTACCTGGTTGTTCCGGTGACAGCGTCTCCAACTGCGAAGGATCCGAGTAGTGCCGGATAACCCCTTCACAGGACCCAATACAATAAATACATACACAGTATATATTGACAGGTTTACTGAACATGCTACACCATACATATGTGTACACAGATATGTATTAACTCCACAATACTCGGATGCAGGGGGCAACAGTATCCAGCCCCAATTGTTCCTCCCACCCCAAGTGTGTGTGACAGCGCTGCCCACAGTAAGAGTGTATATTTGGTGTATATTTCCCCGCCCCCTCTGCAAGACACAGACATAGAAGCAGCAGCACGGATCTTCTGGCCCCGCCCCCTCTGCAAGACACAGACATAGAAGCAGCAGCACGGAGCGCCCCAGGTTTCCCTGCAAGCTGCTCGCGCCCCCCCTACATAATCGTGCGCCCCAAGCTAATGCGAGTGGTCCCCAAGGCGAGAGGCTGAAATACCAGCGATTGGAGTGGAGATTATCCAGACCCTACACCGAGGCTGTTGGAGTGAGAAGGAGAGAGCCACGAGACTATCACGGGCGTCCGTTGGTGTTTGGGTAACAATAACCCTGAAATGCTTGTTTATTTTATTTAAATGTACGCACAATACTTACCTCCTTATTTTGGTTACTAAAGATATCATTTAATGCACTATGAGCGTTGTGCGCTGTGTTTTTTGTATTTTTGAGGGTCACAGGAGGCCTGAACCTCTGCTGCTGGGAGCCTGGGGTGTACCTGGTTGTTCCGGTGACAGCGTCTCCAACTGCGAAGGATCCGAGTAGTGCCGGATAACCCCTTCACAGGACCCAATACAATAAATACATACACAGTATATATTGACAGGTTTACTGAACATGCTACACCATACATATGTGTACACAGATATGTATTAACTCCACAATACTCGGATGCAGGGGGCAACAGTATCCAGCCCCAATTGTTCCTCCCACCCCAAGTGTGTGTGACAGCGCTGCCCACAGTAAGAGTGTATATTTGGTGCACTTGTTGACTGTATGATACCTGCCAGGTGCTCCCGCACCTGGTACCACCAACTGAGGTAATGGATCCGTCCGGTCGCACACTGTCGCTTTCAGTGATGGCGTCCGCCTCTACGTGGGGTGGACTCCAGCTGGAGTGTCCCACCTTAATAGTCTCTGCCTTGCGGTGATTGTCTGGGCCCAAACCACAGGCCACAAGTCTCTGCACAGCGTCCTGCTGTGTCCCTGACACTATTCAACTACAGGGACAGTGTCCCTATCTTATGGGCCTGTCCCTGTAGCAACCACAAACTTATGGGGGAGTCTGTGCCTATCTGGGGCCTATAAGGGGGTTTCTGGCCTAGTTCAGGGGCTACTGATACCCTGAACACACCCTCACCCTTCTGTGTCCCAGCTCCGACTGGCGTGTTGTGCAGAGCGCATAAAATGTATCTTCTGCTCTGGCCTTAATCCCTGCAGCCCTATTGGTTTTGCACCTCACATGTCTAGCAGACCCTACTGCTGCTAGGAATTGTAGTTCTCCTGCGGCCCTTCACGTAACATGGCCGCCACTTATCGGACCCACTGCGCAAGCGCAATCTCCCCCAATGGCCGCCGCGACCACTGATCTACCTCTAATGGCCGGCTCCCACTCTTCTGCGTATGCGCCAGATGCTTCTGCGCATGCGCAGCCAATCCCAAGATGGCGATGCCCGTACCAGCGTCCCACCTAGGAACTCCAACCACACCACTACTCCCGGCACTCTCCGGGTGCACCCGCGCACCTTTGTACTATAACGGAAGGTAAGGGGGCCAATGGGGACACCTGGCCATATGTACGTGTGATTAAAAGCTAAATGTAAAATAGAGAGGACTTACCCCTTTACTGTGTTCTTTTCATTGACATCTCTAACAAAAGGAGTGAGAAAGAATACAGGAAAATAGATGTAAAAAGGCAGCTGCACTTTTATATATGATCAGAGTCTACCATCTATGTTAGATCTGCGATCAATTGAGCACCCACCATTCTCATAGTAATCTACAGTATCTTATATAGTTGACTGCAGCAATCAAAAATGCTCAGATTAAAAAGTACAGTTTTTTTTAAATGATGTTTAAAACCAAAATTTGCTCTTCTCTACTTTTTGATTAATTATGGTATTATATTATATTATTTCTTTACATATTTGAACTGTTCTTTCTGTGTCCATCAAGAAGTCACTAGTGAGCCAATACATAAGTATGACAGATAATGTTACTCTTGCTGATGAACTCCCTTGGAGGGCGCTTTTCTGGTTTACCATCTTTAAAAAGGGGCAAATGCTGTTTAAATTACTATTATTGTTTTTAAATATTGCTTATTTTAAGACGGAGTAATCTTGCACTGTGGGACCACAAAAGCAACATGCAACAGTATATACCCACGTTATACTAACTTGTTAAATAAATACTTACTTATCAAACAAGGCTTTCACTTTTAATTGATAATTCAGCTCCTGTAGTTTGACCAGAAGTCTGTAATGCAGAAAATAAAAACAAACAGGAGAAATTATATTTACTAAGCAGTGCTATTCTCCAAGACACATTCCAGCACTTGAAATGGACGGAAGGTGTCTTATGGACCATCCCCGCTTAGTAAATATGGGCCTATAAATGTCTTAAGCATGTTGCATTAAACACATTGTACATCCAAAGTCCATAATGAACTAGTATTCTTCTATATGACTCTTCAGTCTGATCTGTTTGTAGATTGGAGCATTGACATACTTTGCACCTATTTTGCCACCGGTGCATCAGCTCGCAGTATGGGAAGTTTTAGGAGGAGGAGATAGGGAGAAGGTAACAGGCACATTACAATATGGTGCATCAAATTCTGTATCGGTCTATTCTAACTGGACGTAAACATGTCTGCCCAACAATCAATGTCCAATTATTAAAAACCCTTGCTGGAGAAAATATTAGCCCTATTCTTTTGGATATTGTAGAGCAGCTCTTCTTCAGCACAGGAGAATGGCTTTACAGCCTATTGAATAGTGGCCCTGGTATCAGCATTTTAAATACTCCGTCATTTTAAAGACTGTTGGCCATAATTAGTAAGTGGTGCAATGCTATAAGACAAGTTCTGGTGCTGGAAGACCGCTTATGGACCTTTGAAGTGAATGGTTAATATGGTATCTTATGGAGTAGCAGTGTTTGGTAAATATTGCCAATTATAAGCTCCCCAATGTTTTTTGTGTTAAATGTAGTATGTTTGTATTATCTTGTATACATCTAGCAGTAAAAGGAAGAACTTGGTTTATCTCTAAGGTAGTGAGATACATTATGGAAATATGCCATGGACTCATTGATTGCAGAATGACAGTGGAAATAACTGTGACCCAAAAGAGCAGACAGTACCTGAGCTTCACGGTGAACTGCACTCCAGTCTTTAGAACCAAGGGCCTCTGAGGGTGTGTGGGCATGCAAGGTTGTCTTTCAACCACAAAAGAACTGGATTGGAAACAAGGGAATAGCTTTAATGAGTATTAAAACACACTACTCTTTTTTTAAATATTGCAAATGTAATGATTTGGAAAGATATGGCAAAACATCTCACAAAAAGGTCATGCATAAAGACGTTTCATACAGAAATCTGCACTGACCAGCGTGGGAACATCAGCCTTATTTTCATCATACACTCCCTATTACACACATTGGATGCCCTCCAGGACCTTAGTTTGGTTGACCCTCATGCACACATCATCTGCCCTCACAGACTTCCCTAAACCACATACTGTATCAGTTGCCCCGTCAACTTAAAAAATCCCAAATCTTAAATTGGGATTATCCTCTTGAACTAGTTCCCCATAGAGATGACAATCGCACTTGAAGGTTAGGATCATGCACTTATACTACATCAAGCGACAGAGATATACTACATGACAGTTATCAAAGAAGCTCAAATGCACATCCAATACGACAAACCAGTTATTTAATTTCTATATGGTTTTTTTCTCATAGGTATGGGTCATTTAGTTCAAACTTTTGACCCACAGTAAACATTTCAAGCATGAAACCACATCAAGGAAGACCCCTGTCAGCAGGTCCTACACTACCAATGTTATAGTGTGCTTTTGTATTGCCTCCACTGCAAAGACAAAACGCAATGATAGTCAATAGCCCTTAGGCACTGCATACATGTCACACATCCCATGCTATTCACCATAATTGCTTTTTCCCACGGTAATATTCTGACAGGGGGGGAGGAGAGTGGGGAAGGAGAAGGAGGACAAAATCAGTGAGTGAGGAGGAGGAGGAATTGAGTGAGTGGAAGAGGGGAATTGAGTGAGAGAGGAGGAGGGAGAGGAAATTGAGAGAGATGATGGGGGAATTGAGTGAGTGAGAAAGGAAGGGGGAATGGAGTGAGAGAGGAGGAGGGAGAGGAATTGAGTGAGAGGGAGGGAGAGGAATTGAGAGAGGGGGGGGATTGAGAGTGGACGTGGAGCACTAGAACAGTGGCCCACCCAAAAATGTGTGCTCATTTATTGGCATGCTTGAAATAAAGGTTGGCCACCCCATCTTATACTATAGTATAGTATATGCCCTTCGTAATCACCCACATAATAAATCAGAACTGTAAGTTTGAAAGCTGTGTCCATGTATGAGAAGACAAACGTACCTCTGGATTATTTGCTTAAAGAGAGCCTGAGTACGTTCCTGCAGGGCCTGCTTGTTGTGTGTAATGGGATCAAATTCATACGTCAGCTTCTGTTCTAGTTCCTCTAGTTTCTTTAGCTGTTGGCGGACCTGCTGTAAGCTTTTAGCAATACAGGTTAACCTGCAATGACAAACAAGGACATCTTTACACCAGACTCTCCAACTTATCCCTGTCCTTCATGGTAGAAAATGCTTTCTAGAACACAACAGCTAATGAAGATATTACTGCACTCTGAAAAGTGTAGCCTTTATAAGTATGCAATACAAAATAGTTTTGCTAGGATCCTTGTGTTGGATTGTAATAGCTTAAAGTTTAAATAGCTCTGTAAGGCTTCAAAAGTGTGACATTAAAGAAACAATACATTGTTTTTTTCTTATCCAGTATGTCGCCTTGTGCTTGTCAGTTATAACTAGGTATAAACATTTGTTTTGCTTAACCATAAAAATAAACCTAAAAAAGATCCATCTTCAAAGTGAGCTAAATGTTACAAACCATATATTTTTTTTGTTTTTCTTGCTACTTGAAATGTATTTGTAATTTTATTTTAAAAGGCCCAAAGCCTGGAGTAGAGTGTCCACATGGCAACCTGTGATATTTATTCCCCCATGCAGCGGTTTTCCATGCGGACTTCAAAGAGATTTATCAGAGAAATGGTTTCATCGGAAGCTTTTCTGAGAAGAATCTTTGAAGTCCACTGAAGTCCAAGAGGGAAAGGCTTAGCAGCCCTTTTAATTTTGCATTACAGCAGGTCTTTTTTTGGAGTAAAACACGGTTTAAAAATGAGTGATCAGTGCAGTAAAACTAAAAAAGGTTGAAACAGACATGTAGGGGGGACTGGACCTTAAATACCTCGTACTTCAGGAAGTCTATACATCTAAGTACAAATCTTACCAGTTCTGAAGCTGGTCGAGACACGCATTAGGTGGACCTCCAATGCAAGCTATCTGCTGCCTTTGCTTCCATTCAACCAGCTCTTCACTAATCAGAGCACTCTGTGTATGTTCCGTTGCATTTAGGAGTTCTGCTATTTTTTGAACAATTGCCTACAGAAAATAAAAGCAGAGAGACGTTTCCTTCGTTGGTAAAGAGGAAGTACGTGATCAGAAAGGAGAAGAAACACATTCTCAATTTGATGATTCTAAGGCTACGCTTATAGTACCAACGACGGCGAAGTGACGTGACGTCAGGCTACGGCTGCTGGAAAAATGTAAAAAAAAAAAAAAATAGAGATGACTTCTAGCGATCGCGACCAAGTCGTCGCACCACGCTTACTATAAGCGCATGCGACGGCAGCAATGCATTTGTTTTGACGCAACGTCGCTGGCACTATAAGCGCAGCCTTATAATACAGAATACCAATACTTGTTTTCAGTGTTCGACAATCCTATACATTTACTCGCCCGGGGCGGGTGGATTTAACCCCCGGGCGTGTAAATATTGGCCCAAGCAGCACGGTTTTTTTTTTAAATTCCCCCGTTCGCGCTGAAATTTCCCTGCTTGCGCTAAAAAAAAAAAAAAAAAAAAAACTCCCCCTACCTGACAGCTGATTGGTGCGCGCTCCCTGGCTTTGTGGGCGCGCGGCCAGGCTCTATATGAGCCCGCCCCCAACGAGTGGCCATTCTTTCTGCCTGGAGATCTGTTGGAGGGTAAGTACTCTCCATGCTGCGGCCCCTCTGCTCCTTCCCTGCGATCCCCCTGGTCCCCACATGGCTCCCTACTCCCCACCGCGGCAGCTCTCCTGTCCCCTGCTCCTGTCCCCTTCCCCTCCTCCTGTCCCCTCCTCCTGCTCCTGTCCCGTCCCCTCTTCCTGCTCCTGTCCCCTTCCCCTGCTCCTGTCCCCTTCCTCTCCTCCTGCTCCTGTCCCGTCCCCTCCTCCTGCTCCTGTCCCTTTCCCCTCCTCCTGTCCCCTTCCCCTCGATCCACCGATCGATGTCCGGGGCAGGAGGTCCCCGCTGCTGCAGCCCGGTTGGCTTTTGGGGGGGGGAGGGCTCGGCCCTCACCACGTGCCTCCCATGCGCCAGCTACCTTCATGATGGCGCAGCCGCCGCATGAGGTGGGGGGATGTCGGCCTGGCCCCTCCCCCGCCCCCCCCCACGAGCTTCATGCCGCCGCGGGCTGGGGGGGAAGAAGCAGCCTGCAGCTTGGCCGTGCACTGTGACATGCCGGCGAGGGGAGCAGGGCAGTGGCGGCCACGGCGGGGCTGACTGTCACCTGGGGCGCCCAGTGGGGGATACCTCGCCACGAGCCTCCCACCCACCCTGCTGATTGGGGGGGGGGGGGGGGGATGTCGGCCTGCCCCCCCACACGAGTGGGAGATGGGTGCGTGTGGGTGGGGGAGGAGCGTGGTGCTGTGTGTGTGTGTGTGTGAATGAATGTATGTGTGTATGGGAGTATGTGTATGTGTGTGACACCAGAGGTACCCCCCCAATCAGTAACCTCCCCCCACAGTCAGTAACCCCCCCCCCAGTCAGTCACCCCCCCAGTCAGTAACCCCCCCAGTCAGTCACCCCCCCAGTCAGTCACCCCCCAGTCAGTGTCAGTCACCCCCCAACCCCAGTCAGTGTCAGTCACCCCCCCACCCCCAGTCAGTGTCAGTCACCCCCCCACCCCCAGTCAGTGTCAGTCACCCCCCCCACCCCCAGTCAGTGTCAGTCACCCCCCCACCCCCAGTCAGTGTCAGTCACCCCCCACCCCCAGTCACCCCTGCCCCACCCAGCCACTCACCCAGCAAACCACTCACCCAGCCAGTCACTCACCCAGCCTCTTTCTCTCTGTGTATCACCCACCCTCTGTGTGTGTCACCCACCGTTTCTCTCCTCTCTCTCCCCCACACACTCTCTCTCTCCCCCACACTCTCTCTCTCTCTCTCCCCCCCCACACTCTCTCTCTCTCCCACACTCTCTCTCTCTCTCCCACACTCTCTCTCTCTCCCACACTCTCTCTCTCTCCCACACTCTCTCTCTCTCCCACACTCTCTCTCTCTCTCTCCCTCTCCCCCACACTCTCTCTCTCTCCCCACACTCTCTCTCTCTCTCCCCCACTCTCTCTCTCTCTCTCCCCCACACTCTCTCTCTCTCTCCCCCTACACTCTCTCTCTCCCCTACACACTCTCTCTCTCCCCACACTCTCTCTCCCCACACTCTCTCTCTCCCCACACTCTCTCTCTCCCCCACACTCTCTCTCTCCCCACACTCTCTCTCTCCCCACACTCTCTCTCTCTCTCTCCCCCCCCACTCTCTCTCTCTCTCTCTCCACACTCTCTCTCCCCACACTCTCTCTCTCCCCATACTCTCTCTCTCCCCCCACTCTCTCTCTCCCTCTCCCCCACACTCTCTCTCCCTCTCCCCCACACTCTCTCTCTCTCCCCCACACTCTCTCTCTCTCCCCCACACTCTCTCTCTCTCTCCCCCACACTCTCTCTCTCTCCCCCACACTCTCTCTCTCTCCCCCACACTCTCTCTCTCCCACTCCCCCACACTCTCTCTCCCTCACACTCTCTCTCCCCCACTCTCTCTCTCCCCCACTCTCTCTCTCTCCCCCACACTCTCTCTCTCCCCCACACTCTCTCTCTCTGTCACTCACACTCTGGATCTGGATCTCTTATTTACCCTATATATCTTAACTGCCCTATACTACACCGAAATCTTAACTGCCCTATACTGCTTTCTTCCAGATCTGACTCAAACTTCACACGGAAGACATCGGAATCCCCCCCCTAACCCAGAAGACATGTAGGGAACACCTCCCCAATGTAAAACATTGCGGGAATGAGCGTACCTGGACATTGAGGGACTGCGGATCAGGTAAGATCCCAGGTGGGATTGCTGCTTTAGATATTGTGAAGCGGGGGCATCCAGACACTGGTTAAGGGGTTCAGGAAACTAGTCATTCACACCTGGCTTTTAATTCTAGATCCGACATTTACACACACACACACACACACAAACATGTAACAAGGACTAATTGTAGTATAATGTAATACAATAAATACATTTATGTCAAAAAAACGAATGTTGTTCTGACTAGGAATTTATTAAATGTATTTTATTTATATATTTTATTTTAAAGCGGGGTTGGGGGCGGGACTAGGGGCGGGGTTGGGGGCGGGACTAGGGGCGGGGTTGGGGGCGGGACTAGGTGGCGAGTAGATTTTTTGGGTGATTTGTCGAACACTGCTTGTTTTTAGCCCAGAAAACTATATATTAAAGAAAGCCATATTTATTTTAAAATACTCCATCGTTGTTTCTTATGCATGCATGTATGTCTTTATTTATATAGCGTCATTAGTGTACAGAGCGCTTCACATTAGTACTACACGTGACAATCATATAAATAACAAATAATACAAATAACAGATCCTGGGAATAAGTGCTTCAGACATAAAAATAACATTTTGGAAAAGGAGTCCCTGCTCTGGGAAGCTTACAATCTAATTGGTGGGGAGAACATACAGAGGCAGTAGGAGGGCATTCAGGTAAGTGCGTCTGCAGGGGGCCAAGCTTTATGTATCATGTGTTCAGAATATCCACAGTGCTATTCATATGCTTCTTTAAGCAAGTGGGTCTTAAGTTGGGTCTTAAAGGTGGATAGAGAGGGTGCTAGTCAGGTACTGAGGGGAAGGGCATTCCAGAGGTGTGGGGCAGTCAGTGAAAAAGGTTTAAGGCGGGAGAGGGCTTTAGATACAAAGGGGGTAGAAAGAAGACATCCTTGAGAAGAACGCAAGAGTCTGGATGGTGCATAACGAGAAATTAGGGCTGAGATGTAAGGAGGGGCAGAAGAGTGTAAAGCTTTAAAAGTGAGGAGAAGAATGGAGTGTGAGATACGGGATTTGATCGGAAGCCAGGAGAGGGATTTCATGAGGGGAGATGCTGAGACAGATCTAGGAAAGAGTAGAGTGATTCTGGCAGCAGCATTTAGGATAGATTGTAGGGGAAACAGGTGAGAGGCAGGAAGGCCGGACAGCAGGAGGTTACAGTAATCGAGGCGGGAGAGAATGAGGGCCTGAGTCAGAGTTTTAGCAGTCGAGCAACAGAGGAAAGGGCGTATCTTTGTTATATTGCGGAGGAACAAGCATCAGGTTTTAGATATGTCTTGAATGTGATGGGCAAATGTGAGAGAGGAGTCGAGTGTGACCCCTAAGCAGCGTGCTTGGGCTACTGGGTGAATGATGGTACTTCCAACACTAATGTGGAAGGAGGTAGTAGGGCCAGGTTTGGGAGGAAGTATAAGGAGCTCTGTTTTTGCCATGTTAAGTTTCAGTCGGCGGATGGCCTTATTTCAAAGCATAAATCCCTACAGCTTAATAAGGAACATAGAAAAATAATTTTTTGAATGGCAGATAAGAACAGTGTTTCCCCTTTCAAATTTCAGATTTCCTGGTTCAAAACCTAAATTTCTTTGTTTTTTCCTGTCAAGTGATCAAATTTACTGGTCCAAAAACATACTTAAAAGGCAATAATAAGTAGACTTAACAGCAGTTTGAACTTATAGGAGGACATGAGACACCTCTGTGTGATTCCCTGCTTTTTATCTGCTGTTCTGCAGTTAATAAACTTGCTGCAATCAGTGTGTGTGTGTGTGTGTGTGTGTATTACACATTTTGTGTGTGAGAGCATTTAGTTTGCGAGTCTGTGTCTCCCCCAGGGTCTGCTAACTTAAACTGAGTAACAAATTGCCACTGCACCAAGCCCCACGGTTACAAAGGCCCCGCCCTCTTCCCCACAACAATTATACTGATTGCAGTGGGAGAGCGAGGGGCCTATGTAACTCATCTTCTCCGTCGCCATCTCTTCCTGCAGGGTCCTTCATCATGGCACCGCAAAGTCAAATGGTGTCACGCTTCCATGACAAAGGTACGCCCTGTGGTGCCATGATGTAATACCCCATTGTCATGGCAACGAGACAACAAAGCTGCATGCCGAAGAGGTGACCTGGCATTGCATCAATAAGGTCTGGTTATATACCGTGTATAGTATTAGTCAGGCTATACTCAGTGTATACACCGACCCAGAGTATATCACCAGACGGCACTATACACCAACACATAGTATAGCCTGAGTACAAGTGGGGATGAGGGGGAAGAGGGGGTGATGAGGGGGAGATGTGGGGAGGGGGAAGAGGAGTGACACAGGGTGGGGGTAGTGAGAGACAAGCGGTGGGGGCAAAGGGGGCCAACTGGTGGGGGCAGTGAGAAACAAGGGGAGGGAGGGCAGTGAGACACGAGGGGAGTGACAAGTAGAGGGCAGTGGGTGATCCCTACCTTCTTGTGCTCAACTATTGAGCTCTCCGCAGACATACTCAGGCAGGCAGCTCAGAGACCCGGCCCCTCTAACATCACAGGAGGAAAGGCTCCTAGTCCCTCACTCCCTGTCTCTAAGCATCTCAGCCCGGCAAGGCAGCAAGAGTCCGTCTTGCGTTTCGCATTGGCCTTGAGTATTCCGATTTCCTGGTATTTCCCGGTGCTTGAAAGTTGATCCCGGAGAATCGGAAAATTTTCCAGGAAGTGGAAAAACAGGATAAGAAACATGTGGACCCTACGCCAAGTTTCCTTTGTGCTGTAAAACCTCAGACTATACTGGTCCTTGGCTTTCTTTTATATTCAGGATAGCGTTTTGTCTATCCCAGATATTTTTTAATATCCTCTTGTACAAGCCTCTACCACCTCCGTTGAGAAGCTATCCCATGAATGCACCACGATTTCCGTGAAGCAGGACATCCTCACGTTTCCACTGAGCCCGCCATCCTCCAGCATTCAGAGTATGAGTATCGGTCGACTTTTATACCTTTCAAAACACTCCTCTATACAACACGTGGAGACATACTCGTACACACCTGACATACCTGGAAAATGTGCTAATTTAAATATGCAAACAAGCTAATTTACATATACAAATTGGCCACCTCTATTTTCTAGTATGGAGGAACAAAAAAGATGTTTGTGAAAATGTTTACAGCATGATTCGCAAATATGGGTAAAAATTTCACACAACTGTACTCCCGTACATAACCATACGTTTCTATCGTATTGCCCTTCTCTCCTCTAAGCTGTACATATTAAGGTCCAGTCTTTCCTGATGAGTGTTACAGTATGATGTAGATCAGGGTTGCTCAACTCCAGTCCTCAAGCATCACGAACAGGTCAGGTTTTCAGGATATCCCTGCTTCAGCACAGGTGGCTCAATCAGAGACTCAATCTTTGACCGATTTACCTAAATCATTCATTAATTTTGTTTATCCCCCTCCCAGAGTTGGGTCATCTGCAAAAAGTCATACTTTCTCCTCCAGGACATTTGTAATGTCACGAATGAAGATATTAAAGAACACCAGTCCCAGTACAGATCCCTGCGGTAGCCCACTGTTCACCCTCCCCTCCGCTGAATACACTCCTCTTACCACAACTCGCAATCTCCAATATCTTATTCATTAAACCACTTTAGAGTCCAGTCCCAAGCATTGCAACTTGTTAACCAGTTATCTATGTGGGACAGTGTCAAAGGCTTTACTAAAATCTAGATCATCTACAAATACTGCTCCACCCTAATCAATTACCTTTGTCACCCAGTCTTAAGAAATCAATTATGTTTGTTTGACAAGATTTACCAGTGAATCAATGCTGTGTGGGATCTTTTAAAATACTGGACCTTACTAGGAGTAAGGTCTTAAATTTTACACACACCCAAAAAAAAAAAAATACAAAAAACAGGGAAGAATAGAGTGTCAAATCAGCTATGAGTAAAACATTTTTGCAGTAGTAACACTGAGTGTGCGTAATAATGTAGTGTCCCCTTGGTCAGTGTATATGTATATATGTATATATAGTATATATATATATATATATATATATAACAGCAGTAAGCTTACCTTACAAGTCAACTGCATTCAATATATATTAGAACAAAATATATACATACCTTTCTTTTTAGATCTAGAGAGATCAACATATTCTTTAAGATCATTTTTTCTTGCTTCAGTTCATTCTGTGCAAGACCATTGTGCTCATTTTCTGTATAATAGAAGAGAAATTGTATAGATTAAATGGCAACGGAAAAGCTCAAAATGTACAATACTGGAACGGAGATTACATTCAAACCAACAATGTGTTCCAATCGTAAATCAAGTATTCACATTGCATATACAATGTCACTGTGTTAAATGACGTACAATGTAACGTTGTGCTCATGGCTCACCCTAGTGGACAAAAGCCCAATTACAATGGGATACAAAAATTTATATATTTACCTTCTTTTTTTGTAATTGATTGGGAATTGTGTGTATAACAGTACTGGACAAGTTTAGTCATCAGAAGCTATTAACAGGACCGGCGGTTTCAGGCCAAACCATACTTAATCATGCTGTCTTTGTAACAATTAGAGTTACAGTAGGTTTATTACGCATTAGATAAAATGGCTTTTTGATATCGCTCAAGGACTGGACATAGCCAGCTGCAATTTCCATAACAGCCTTTGCCCAACTATGCAGTACAGGTAGTCCTCGTTATCCAACGTTTCACTTTCAACGAATGGCATATCCAACACTTTACAATGTAACCCTAAGAGCCATTTTTCGACGCCGGAATGCGTTATCCAACGCAACTTCAGAACGGATTCCGTTGGATAACCGAGGACTGCCTGTAATTCCTATTTTGAACATCTTTTAGCGTGTGATATGAAAAACATAGCCATATTCGTTACAGATCATTTACTCAAGATGATTCGCATTCTATTAAATTAGCCAAAAAAAGGCTCACCTCTGCTTTGCACAGTTTTGTATTTGAAGTCATATTCATCCTGCAAGTCCTCTAAACTCTTGATTTCTTGCTCTACTTCCTAGCGTAAAAACAAAGCAATTAGCATTTTAAACTGCTCTGCCATCCCCAACAGGAAGCAAACAGTTTGAAATGTTTACAGAGATAGAGATATATATACACACACACACACACACACACACACACACACACACACACACACACACACACACACACACACACACACGAGAAACACACAGACATATTGTACATACGAATCTGCAACAGAGGTTCAGGGCACTCACGAAAAGCCCAAAATCAGGAAACCCAGATAGTGAAAAAAAATCATAGAGGCTTTATTAAAACATTAAGAGAGTGGCAGTCTGAAAACAGAGTGTGTCCTCCCACGCAATTGCTGCGCTTTCCCAAGGAGTATAGGACAAACCGGAAACAAGCACCTTTATAGGTGCTGCGTAAATAATTAAGAAAACCACAGCAGACGCAGCTGATGTTATTAAACATTTATTCAATTAGTAAGTTAAGATCACATCAACTAAGGCTAAAATAAAAGAAAGATAAACAAATTACAATACAATACAGTATTACTGCGATCACCTGTGAGAGGCCTGCAGTTAGGCTAAGGCCCCGCTCCCTCAGTCAGCGCACCCACACTGCAGACAGGCGGGGCGCTGACAGACACAGACCGCGATATGCGGTCTGTAGGGAGCGGGAGCCGGAGGGGAGGGGGGGGGGCGTGGCTTGAGCGGAGGGACCAGCTACTCCCCCCCCTCCCACCATGGGCTCGGGCTGCAGGAGGGAGCTGATGTAAGGTAAGCAGCTCCCTCCCCCTTCTGCCACAAAACACACACACACACACTACCTTGAGTAGGAAGCTGCCTGATGACAGCTCCCGCTCCCGCCCCCGCCGCTGATTGGCTCATCAGCGCACCACGTGACGTGTCACCGCTCGGGATCACAATTTTCTTGAATCCCCTGGCGGCTGACGCGTCACAGTGCGTAGTGAGCCGTCAGCGAGGGGGGACTGGGACCGGCTCGGGAGGATTCCCCTGCTGGTGGGGAACGCTCGCGCGGCCATCCGCGCCGCCGGGCGCAGCGGGTCCCAGCCCTTAGAGTGACTGATTCAGCCTCCTGCTGCGCGCCTCTTACAGACAGGCAGACCCCGGTAGGACTCACACAGCAGGGACCCCTGCTGTGTTAATCCGATGGGCCATTATGTCTGCAACGGAACATCTCGCAACACCAACGGATGTTTCAACGCGTGAAATGTTCGAATAACGGCTGCTGCATCTGTATGTACAGTATATAGTTGTTCTAAACATTGAGCAGTTTCTAGGTTTTACATTTCACAATGGAGTACCATTTTGGGCACAACTCCTTAGAAAAGACATTATGGAACTAGAGAGAGTGCAGAGAAGAGCCACCAAATTAATAAAGGGGATGGACAATCTAACTTATGAGAGGCTAGCTAAATTAGATTTGTTTACATTATAAAAGGAGGTGTCTAAGAGGGTATATGATAACTATATACAAATATATTCAGGGGCATCCCTTTAGGTTGGAGGAAAGGAGATTTCACCAGCAACAAAGGAAAGGGTTCTTTAGAGCAAGGGCAGTTAAAATGTGGAATTCATTGCCCATGGAGACTGTGTGGGCAGATACAATACATTGGTTCAAAAAAAAGTTGGACATCTTTTTAGAAAGGAAAGGTATACAGGAAAATACCAAATGGGAAGAATGTTGATCCAGGGATTGATCCGATTGCCAATTCTTGGAGTCAGGAAGGAATTTATTTTTCCCCTTATGAGATATCATTGGATGATATAACACAGGTTTTTTTTTTTTGCCTTCCTCTGGATCAATAAGTAAGTATAGATATAGGATAAAGTGTCTGTTGTCTACATTAAGCATAGGTTGAACTTGATGGACGTACGTCTTTTTTCAACCTCATCTACTATGCAACTATGATGAGACTAATTTACAAATATACTATAATCATATGTACATAAGTATGTATGTAGGGTTATTGGAAACAATAAGATGTGGTAGGGAAAATAAGCTGGACCAATGTGTAAAATAAAAAGGGAGTTTACATTATTCCTACTAATTATTATTGTATACTGCAACAAAAAAAAATTATATGCAAAGTGTAAGTCCGAAACTGAATGCAGAACAGAATTCCCACATGAATTGTGACCATATAAATGCTGTTTTGACCGTAGAATGGAAAGGTAGATTCAGTGTGTCACATGACAGTCATGGCGCACTGAGGGTATAAGAGGAGTTATGTGATCTCAGGAAGAACATCTCTGTTTGTGAGAGGGGCCTCGAATCTTGGGGGGATGAAATAAAGAGGAAGAGGTAAGGACAGAACATTATTAGGATGACACTAAAGTCCACTCACCAAGCTGTGGTAATAGGAACAGGTTATGATAGAATAATTGGATGTAGTTGTATTGAGATAGAGAGATATATTACATTTGAGTTGTTCCGAGACTGTCAATTTGCCACAACTGGTACAAGTTGAAGATATATTGCCAGTTAGCGGTCCCCCTAGTCATAGGCAGGGGGGGTCTCATGACCGTGGGGGCTGGCCTTCCCCTCGCTGGCCCGTCCCCACACCTCCCTCCCCCGCCCAGGGGAGGAGTTTCCAGAGGGCCTATGTAAGGCCAGGCTGGCAGGCAGCAAGAACTCGCTGCCCACAAGCCAAGGGAGTCATTTTATATAGCTTGAAGCGGCAGTTCAGGCCGTTTCCGACCAGAAAGCCCCACTGACTTCCATGGGGATGTTTTGCATGAAAAAAAGCCCAATAGCCCACTTTGGAATATATGGAATAAAGCCCCAATAATGGCTGCAGGTTATAAGGCAACAAGTCATTAAGAGCAGATGATGATAGGAAACTGGCATTAGGTAAGGTTACCATATGTCCGTATTTCCCTAGACATCCGGATTTTTGATCGAAGGTCGTCGGCCCGAGAAAATGTGTAAATAACTAAAAATGACCAGGAATGCAAAGTCGTCCAAAGCTGGCTGCGTATGAGTGAACGAAAGCCAACCATGCATGCTCAAGCAATTAGCACCAACCGCACATCTGCAGCCGGTGCTCATCTCTCGCCCATGTGCAGTCAGCGCTCATCGCTTGCGCATGCGGCTTTTGGTGTCCTTTTTGGCGGATGAATTTATGGTAACCCTAGGATTACGTGACATTTCTACTTGGTATTAATAAAGATATGGCCTATTTACTGCATACTGCTGGTACTATTTACTAAGCAGTCTTCAGTCATAAGAGACCATTTATGTCAATGGGCTGTAAAGTGTCTTATGACAGGAGCAGGTTTAGAAAATATGGGCCAACGTGTTCAGTGTGTTGAGTTGATATTTGTGGACTGAAGGGACCCCAATATGAAGAGCTAGAGTATTCCACGTATGAAAGTTCAGTGTGTGAGGCATCTTGAAATGAAAAGAAGAATGTCCATAGCACTGTTTGTATAAAAAGACCTTGAATATAACACTTATGTATGAATATACATCCGAGAGTGTGATTGTTGACTACTTACAAGTGCTCTCTTCTCCACATCTCTGACTCTCATATCTAGCTCCTTCTGCTTGTCGAGCATCACTGTGGATTGCGTGCAACCCATCTGATTCTGCCAGGAAATAAAGCATGTTAAAATATTAACACAGCGCTGTTCCAGCTCAGACTGCAAGGGCTAGCAACAGGCCAGGCTTCCAGAAAAGTATATACCAAAGCAGGCTGACTATATCATTATTCCAGATTGATTTCATTAACACAGAATTCTCTAAGCCCATCATTTTTATTGTTTAATACACTGTTAACTTCAGAACGCTTGAACCCCTGACGTGAGTATCTATCAAGGGCATCCCTGCATGTAACAAAAAGGTGCTCAACAACTGTTAAATGTCGCTGAGACCCCATGCCCACTATCCTCTTGTAAATTTCTCAATATTGCCAGTTTTGTGACCTTCAGTACCTGTTTCTACCACTCTTTTACACCTGAAACCTTTTGTACAAAATCCCCTTAGGACCACATTTTTGTCACGCACAAAATGCCTGCTTCACTTCCATTTTCTCTTTTTTGGTTTCAATAATAAGGGGGTAAATGTTATTTAGTCTGAAGCAGTCATTTTAGGTGGAAATTCCCACTGTAGTCGACTGACAGCTCCCAATAACAATACCCAACCAGTTACTGTAAATGTAAGACAGGATCAATAATCAATATTATTACATATACTTTGTAATAGCATAATCCTCCAGACAATGGATGAGTGTATGTATGTATGTACGTACGTACGTACGTACATGTGTGTGTGTGTATGTATGTATGTATGTATGTATGTATGTATATATATATATATATATATATATATATATATATATATATATATCAGGCAGGTCTGCAACCCCACCTTTCACCATCATCACCCAGCACTTCCACACTCTCACAACCCTGTTCTTATCCTTTTAGTGTTGCAACTACTGGGCATTTGCAGGAGACGAGTGTCGTCCCCCCCCCCCTTGCGAGAGCAGCACGCTCGCTTGCCCAATTCTCTCTCTCCCTCTTGTCAGACTGAGCAGGCAGAGAGAGGAAGAATAGCCTCGTCTTAGGTCGGGAGCCGCCAGTCACTGCAATGTGAGGGTGAGGCCGCGTTGCCAGGTCTAGGGCAGCTGGGAGAGTTGTCCCAGCTCTCCCCCCTGGCGGCCGCAGAAACCCTGAGGGGTGCTTGCGGAACCCCAGTTGAAAACCACTGCTCTAGTGACTGGATGGATCTCCCTTGGCAGGGTCTGTAATTGCAACTGCAGAAAGAGTCCAGCTGCTCTGTATGTATGTCAATTTGAGTAAGCTCTATATATAAATATACACAGTTATGCATTTATTACGGAGTATGTAAATCTGGATGCACTGTATGTATCCATGGGTGAATACATGCTTGTGTATGTATGCATGCGCACAAGCCATGGAATAACTTTGCTGTTGGTGATTTTGGGGGTGATTATAAAAGTAGTTAGGTGGGGGTAACCCCATGCATAATGGTCAAATTCCGCACCTGCGTCAGCTATTTATTTCCTTTTTCCTTATCTTTAAAAATCTTATTCCTGCCAGAGCTCACTCCTTTGATGAACGAGTGTCACACATTTGATACATACATACGAAGCTACTATACCGGAGCTTACCTGGTTATATGTTTGAGCATTGGCCAATACTTTACTTTCTTCTCTCAAGCAGTTGTTTATGATCATGGCCATTTGTAATGGGTCTTCTTGGAAATGATCCTAGACAATAAAAAAAATAAAAAAATACATTATTTAAAAGAAATGCTTGTAAAAGAAAAAGGAGGCGGAAGATTGGGATACAGAGCATCATCCAAAGTTTTTTTTCGTATTACGTGATTATTTTTTCACTATATTTTTGGTGTAATTTTTTATTTCCTTTGGAATGGCCAAAAGTTGAATTAGCGACATTTGGCTAATAGGGTTATTGGCCATTAGTCAAGTGGAAGGTAGGTTTGTTGGGAGGAGGTGTTAGGTTAGTGGCGTTGGATGATGGGGATAATTACAGGAGGGTGGTTAGGCCTCCAGGGCAGCGGGAGGTTAATAAGGGTTAGTAAAACATTGCATGGCAATGCTTTACTGGCCCTAAGGTAGCCAAGGGGGACAGGTAGTAGATTGTGCTGGTGTATTAGCCCCGTTAGTGCTTGTGGTATACCTACTGTAGGTAACCACAGGAATCAAAGGGGAAATGTTATTTCTACCATAGGTTTCTGTCAATAGATTACAGAAGCCTATGATATAAATAGTATTACTGCCATCGCGATGTGGTAATAAACGCGTTATGAATGGTCACATTAATTCGCGCATCGTGATTATGGGTCAAATATCGCACCCGGTAAATTATCAAAGTAATTTTGATCAGTTCCGTCATAAAATTTCACTTTCCGGTGTTAATCAAAAGACTCACTGATTGGTCGGCGTAGTTTTTTCGGTTAAAACCAGAAACCCTAATTATGACATAATCCTATTATGGCAGTCAATGAAAAATGAATCCAACGTTTCGGTTTCTATAAAACGTCAGGGATCATCCCTGATGAAGGTTTATAGAAACCAAAAAATGCTGGATTCTTTTTTCTTTAACTGTCATAATAGGACACAGTATATATTGTTGTACTGTATTATTGGGCGCTCTCGTCTTTTTCATTCTCATTTGTACATGGTTATCTGCACTTCCATAAGGCACCAACTGGTAAACCCTATTTTTGAAATGGGTGTGCATAGTTTATGGGTGTGCATAGTTACTTTATATTATTAAGGATAAAGAGAACCATTGCAAGTCAATGGCAGTTAACGCCAGATGGAGCTTGATGTAGTCTTGTGTGTAATAGCATAGGTATAGTTAGCTAGTGGAACATCCATAGATCTGCTAACTAAGGCTACACTTATAGTGCCGGCGACGCGACGGTCGCTGGAAAATCAAATAGAGATGACTTCCAGCGATCACGACCAATCCATCGCGTCGCGCTTACTATAAGCGCACACGATGCCGGCAATGCATTTGTTTTGCCGCAATGTCGCGCCGCTGTTGCCAGCACTATAAGCGGAGCCTAAGATTGTTTACTTTTACGTCTGTAGAGCTTACTGTTTTCTAATGATGTCTCCTATTATTTTGTCACGTATACATACATTGTTACATTCATGTTTGTGTGTATTTACTGTGCCACTAGCAGGGGAGTGTATTTGTTACTTTGTTAAACTTCTAAAGACTTTATTGTCTCTGGTTTGCAGCTCGTCTTTGGGGAAGTATGGAAATAAATGTATACCTGTAGGTTGCGTTTGCTCTTCCGGATATTGTGTTGCAACAAGAAGTTGCACTCCAAGGAAAACCTGCTATACTGATCATCCAACTGAGACAGCAGACCATGAAATAATATTGTGGCTACGGAGATGTTGGTTGAAGCATGTTCCCTAAAATATTAAATATAATGTATTTAATATTTATTCTTATTTTTTATGCTTCTACAGTAAGACAATAAAAACATCTGAGTATTAAGTTTTGTCACAAACAGTTTACACTGGCATGTTTCATGCTTACAGAATGGTACTTTGTATATAATACGTATATGCACTGAAACCAACATTTATTTTATCAAGCTATCCTGTGAGTGCGTATATTCTGTTCCAGATGTATACATTCATATACACACAATATATGGAGTCTAGGACATTTGGTCATGGCCATTTTGCCGTGACCAAATCGCCGCCAGCATATAGCCGCTACTCACCTCATCGCAGGGTTCTCTCTCTGCTGGCCACTTAGATGCCAAGGAAAGCCCCTGACCTTACCCTAAAAAACCCCAACACTAATGCTACCCCCTACCCTAAAAACCTTAACCCAGTTGCCCTAAAGCTGAGTCCATGGTGTGGGAGACGGGCACGATCAGATTGCCTTAAGGCATTGGACACACACATCGTGTGCGCCCGTGCGGACTGAGGCAGGAGGGGATGCGAGTTGTGAAAGAAATCAGTTGAAATTGATTTTGTGGCGCGACACGCAGGTCACGTGAGCAGTTTGCCCAATAAGGGCGAACCAGCTCTGTGACGCCCCTAGGAACGCCCCGCACAGCCGGTCCAGCATGGTCAAGGAAAGCACCCGCGTCACGCGGGTGACTTCACAGCCTCCGCACGCGCGAAGACACCATGGCCCGGGCCTAAGGCCTAAACCCCTGCCGAAACACACACAAAATACATATGGAGCTAAAGTCAGATTTTCACTATACTGAACAGGTGCCGTAGACTTCAATGACAACTACACATCTGTTTCCATGAGAGACTTCAATGGGACCACCATGTACACAATAGTTATTCTCAATGACCAATTATATCAGAATGGTCTCACTTATATTATATAATGCAAAAATAGATTGAGATGACTGCTGCTCTAAACCTGTATTCGGTTTTCTTTGTTGTATCACTTACATTAGGGGTGGGAAATAATCAAAATTACTAAGAAGCCAGACAGAATCAGTGTGTGTGTGTGTGTGTGTATCAGACACACACTTCTCTGATACGCACACTCTGACAAACACCACCACACCCGGTCAGTCATCGCGTCCGCAAAGGAGCATCGGGCATGGTAAACTGGAGAGCGTGCTTGCCATTCGTGGCGCTAACGGACAGGTCAGTCAGTACAGTGCTCAGCACAGGCGCCAGTAGCTGAATTTTAGGCACCCTGGAGTTTTCCACCTGTCTTACTAAAACATCCAAAAAAGCAAAAAGACAAGATGGTTCACGCTTACCAGTCCTGTGCTTCTAGCCACTGTGCCAGGTATTGCCGGATCTCCATAGGAAAGCTGTCATCGTACAGCTGATGAACTTGTTCTAAGAATTTGGTGTCAATCTGCTGCAGTTGATACCACTGGGCCATCCTGAGCATCAAGAATACAAAAAGGTTTGATCACATCGCATGCTTACTTTACTCATGTGCCTTTTGTATTGACATATACAATTCAATTTAAAGCAGCAATTCCACCTAGCTACCACCCTCTCCTTTTTTAATTAATATTATTATTAGTTATTTTACAGCAACTGATGATGTTGTGGCTACCTATTCGTCAGTGGGACCACATTTGACTCCCTCTGGATGGAGCAGAAACACTGGTAACTACAACGGTAAGTTTAACAGGGCCAGCTAGGAGTTGTGCCAGCATCCACTCCTGCTCCTCATCTCTGCATATCCTCCAGCTACATCGCGACGACACAAGGAGAAGATGATGGAGATGGGGAGCAGGAGGAGATGCCGGAGAAGGTAAGAGGCCCCACACTCTCCCCCGGCAATCAGTTTAAATGTTGTGGGGAAGAGCGTGGGGCCTCTGGAAGTGCAGGGCTAGGTGCGACTACACTGATGGCACGGCCATCAAGCCGGCCCTGGCAATAGCTCGTGGACCGGTGGGTGCCCAGAGCTGAAAATAACATGGCTTAGCTCCGGCAGGCACTCTGGTTCCATGCTGTTGGTGTACTAATTTGTATTTGTTTTATCTTTTAATATCTCAAAAGCACCTTGGTGTGCTCAAAATATTTACCTAATGTCTTTTGTGATAAGACTGTGAACAGGCAAGAATATACAGTACAGGCAACCGGTGACACAGACTTTCCCCCTTTTGTTTTATATTTCTAATTATTGCAGCACAATTAGTATAAAAAGACAGGGAAGAAGAATAGTTCTTAATAGTGACACACGGCGAGTGCTCATTTGCCTGTCCTTACCCAGAATCCCTGGCTGCAGTGAAAGCATTGTATGCCAAGAGATAATGGGGAAAGCAGGGTTGAAGTCCTGTCCGAGACATCTGAATGTGCTCAGAAAGTGTATTTTTATGTGCTGTAAATAATAATCCAATTACAGAAACCCAAATAAAATAGAAACAGACTTTTTTTTTTGTTTACACACATATGATGGGGGGGGGGGGGGATAAAAGTGAAAATCTTATGTTTTAGGGTGGAAACCCTCTGTACTGCAAAAGGGCCAGCTAAGTGTTACTAGCCTTATGTCATCAAAAGGTGTTAATATTCACCCTTATCCCAAATTAACACCTCCGGCAACATAAATAAAAAGCAACACCGTATACAGATTTGCACATGCACTAACACATGTATAGCTATACACAGACCTACACATGCTTTGCGATGCACTGAAAGACCCCCTGGCAACACAGGTTAAAATCTTATTTAAGGATTTGTGAGGATAACTGAGTGTGAAGAATTGCTTTAATGTTCTGCATAAAGCCAAAATATACATTTTAGAAGGACTGCAGCCTTTACAATGTGGATCTCAGTTATGGGATACTAATTAATACCTGTATAGGATCCACTTATGGATAATTAAGATAGGTGAATCAATGCAATAGACCTTATGCCAGCTCACCTTGTAGTTGAGAGATGCTTCTGCTGTTCGTCAGTAGACTGGATCACTGGATCCCTAGCTGTCTATTCTCAGACTGATCAAAACCGAAAGTTAGCAGCAACATATAATCAAGCACTTCCCAGTCAACAGCCAATCCCCGCTCAAAAGTCACAAGGCCGGCCTCATACCTCAGCCAATCAGCTTTGCGTATTCAGCACAGGCTGTTACTTTCAGTCACACACCGCCCTCTGCTACACTGAAGTGCTCACAAGGTTCCCTGACGCTATCACTAGTGTTTGGATTCACCTGTTTGTTCTTGTCTGCTGTCGCACTGTATACATTATATCGCGGTCTCTGGAAGAGATAACACATCGCATTTTATGTTTTTTTTAATGTAAATTAAGAAAGGTTTCAGGGAAATGTACTAGATTATTTGCTGATACGGATATTAAAATTAAAAATAAATAAATAATGGAGTGCGGTGTTATTTTTCCAGGAAAGTGTGTGTCTCGCATTAGTAAATGTAGATTTGCTATTTGTTATTATGCCCTTTAAGGACCTAAACCACACACACACACACACACACACACACACACACACACACACACACACACACACACACACACACACACACACACACACACACACACACACACACACACACACACACACACACACACACACACACACACACACACACACACACACACACACACACACACACACACACACACACACACACACACACACACACACACACACACACACAATCACAGAAAAAAGGTAAGGTGCAAAACAGCGCTAATGATAATTATATTGAAATTAAATAAATGTTCAGGCAGCCAGGTGGATGACTGGTAGTACAACCAGTCAGGGAAGCAAATGAGAAAAAAGGTTAAACCGGCGCCAAAGGGGGGTAAATACCAGACCAGTGGAGGGTGTGACAGTCCAAATACAGTCCTTGGGATGCTGAATAGTGATGATTTCAACTCAGCAGTGCATATGTGGAAAAAGAAAAAGAAAAGAAAAAGATAATGGTGCAGTAAATCAACACAGGGGGGGGGGGGGGGGGGGAAATGCACAGATAATTTACAGATAATGACAATCAACAAACTAGACATACAAACATGAAACAATAGCACGGCCTAAATATTAATAAAAAGCAATTTATTTGTGTGGAAAGTGCATGAACCGCATCCGGAGGGGTAAAATTACAACCCTACTCACAGAATGCTGGAAGGGTACAGGCAATGATCTGGTGCGTGCAGCTGGGCTCTCAAGATGGCGACCGGAGCACTTGGGCTGGCGTCTACACGTGACTGGAATGCCAGGCTGGTGACTCAGATGACGGGACCTCTGGGCGGACGTGACGTCACCTCCGTTGTAATTTCTCCACCGGCTCACAGGTCTCCAGTCCTCCAGTCCTCCTCAGCAGCCGCAATGTCGCCGCACCGGTTTAAAACACTTTTCAGAGACTGCAGATTTCTCCTTAGGAACTGCAGACTTCTTCCACACAGTGAAACACTCTAAAAACTCTAAAGTTTTTAGAGTGTTTCACTGTGTGGAAGAAGTCTGCAGTTCCTAAGGAGAAATCTGCAGTCTCTGAAAAGTGTTTTAAACCGGTGCGGCGACATTGCGGCTGCTGAGGAGGACTGGAGGACTGGAGACCTGTGAGCCGGTGGAGAAATTACAACGGAGGTGACGTCACGTCCGCCCAGAGGTCCCGTCATCTGAGTCACCAGCCTGGCATTCCAGTTACGTGTAGACGCCAGCCCAAGTGCTCCGGTCGCCATCTTGAGAGCCCAGCTGCACGCACCAGATCATTGCCTGTACCCTTCCAGCATTCTGTGAGTAGGGTTGTAATTTTACCCCTCCGGATGCGGTTCATGCACTTTCCACACAAATAAATTGCTTTTTATTAATATTTAGGCCGTGCTATTGTTTCATGTTTGTATGTCTAGTTTGTTGATTGTCATTATCTGTAAATTATCTGTGCATTTCCCCCCCCCCCCCCCCCCCTGTGTTGATTTACTGCACCATTATCTTTTTCTTTTCTTTTTCTTTTTCCACATATGCACTGCTGAGTTGAAATCATCACTATTCAGCATCCCAAGGACTGTATTTGGACTGTCACACCCTCCACTGGTCTGGTATTTACCCCCCTTTGGCGCCGGTTTAACCTTTTTTCTCACACACACACACACACACACACACACACACACACACACACACACACACACACCATTCCGAGGTCCTCAGGGGGTTGCAATATATTATCTATGTGGGATATGCACCTGCAGCTTACCAGCACCTACAGGAGTGCCAACTGTTCCATATATTCTACATCAGTGGTTCCAACCTTTTCTTTTTTTGTTAAGGAACCCTACATGAAATTCTGAGGATCCCCCAACTATCTTTAATAGCAACTCTGTGATCCGATGCATTGTAAAGTCTTCTCTATTTGATACCATTTTCTAATGACCATAAAATTGCAGGGAACCCTTTAGGGATGCCCAGGGAACCAAAGGTTTACTAGGAACCCTGGTTGAAATACACTGATCTACATTTTCATCTTTACTGGAAGATGTCAAGAGAATGTAATGTGCTTCCAAATCCTATGAATGGATAAACAGAAAATTTCTTCCACAATAAAGTCAATTTCTAATGCAATAAGCCTAATTTTCACGTTTTGAACATTTAATTAGTGCCTGTAAGATTGTTGCAACTTCATATTTTCTCCAGCAGTAATGGAGGAACTAAAGTAGATCTATTTTCAGCTGCTTTCTGTTTTGGTTTCTATGATCATACTTCTAGGAGGAAGGAATTAGTTGCTTTATGATTTTCAATGCTGAAAATGCAGTTTATACAAAATCATAATATCTGCAATGTTTAAAATCCATGCAATCTTGGCTTCATCTTGGCTTTCATTATTAATTAAAACATAAAATAAGGTAAAACTATTATGAATAGTTCATATGTCAACAAAATTAAACACTGCCATATCAGTTCATAAAAACGAGTGTGAAGGGGATGAACAAATAAAGAAATACAATTTACAGTAAAAATAATTGTACTGAGCCAGCGCCTTTTAAATGTTAGCATTCTGCTCTGCATCCAAAGTAATGTCGATTAAATAAAAATGTGGAAAGTCCCTACAATTGACAGTGTCAGCTAAGATGTCATGTTGATTAATTAATCCCGTAAAATAAAGGCAAAACATTACTAAGAAGTTAAAAAAAATAATAAGGAAAAAAGTGGAATTTTTTTCTTTAACTTTGATCACCAATGCAGTTTTCAAGGAGATTCATTTCAAAGTCACAAGCATTTTTGTGATTGGTTGCTGCTTGCAACTCTGTAAAGTAATAAGAAAAATATAACATATAATAACATCTGGCTAGAAGTAGGGGTACAATGGAACTGCACCCCCTATGTTTTCAGCATGAAGGTTCTAATCCTCCCGCCTGCTCTCCTAATCAGTTGATTTGCAATAGTTCTCCATAGATTTCCAAGGTCGATTCAATTATTATCAAGAAACATAAAACTGGTATGAGTCAGTCCTGAGACAGTACCTGGACCCTCAGCTTGACCCACAATACATCCTCCCCTTATACACCCCCCTAATTTATTCATGTACTGTAGTCGTGAGCGGTACCCTGTAGAAGAGACCAGATATTTTAGTCCCATTCTGTTGAATGGAGCTGAACAATTCTGCAGCACTGGGAAGCAGTATATTAAATAGGTACCTGAGTGGCGTACCTACAGGTGCGCCGATGAGAATTCTAAAACTTGCCTTGAAAAATTTGGGACTATCACCAACAAGATCCAGGTACATGCTGGGTACATGCTGCAACATTTCAGTGACATTTCTGCAGAGACTAATGGCCCGTCAGATTAACACAGCAGGGGTCCCTGGCAGTCCCATTCAGTTTGAATGGGGCTGCCAGGGACCCCGCTGTTAATCCGATGGGCCATTAGTTAGGGTGACCAGATTTTGAAAATGAAAAACCGGGACACAATTTTTTTTTTTTACATTAACAGTTTATTTATTGTATTACACTTATACTTTACTACCATTAGTCCTAGTTACGTGTTGTGTGGTGTGTGTTGTGTGGTGTGTGGTGTGTGGTGTGTGGTGTGTGTTGTGTGGTGTGTGGCCTCACTAATCGAACAAAAAAAAAACCATTGTCAGGACGCCCCCTCTTCACAATTTCTAAAGCAGCAATCCCGGCTGGGATCTTACCTGATCCGCAGTCCCTCAAGGTACTATACTGGAGGGGAGGTGTTCCCTACCTGTCTTCCGATGTCTCCCGCGTGAAACTTGAGTCAGATCTGGAAGAAAGCAGGGTAGGTTACTTCGGTGTAGGTATACGGCAGTTAAGATGAGAGAGAGAGGGAGACAGGGGGAGAGAGAGACAGGGGGAGAGGGAGAGAGAGACAGGGGGAGAGGGAGAGAGAGACAGGGGGAGAGGGAGAGAGAGAGAGGGAGAGAGGGACAGAGGAAGAGGGAGAGAGACATGGGGAGAGGGAGACAGGGGGAGAGGGAGACAGGGGGAGAGGGAGACAGGGGGAAAGGGAGACAGGGGGAGAGGGAGACAGGGGGAGAGGGAGACAGGGGGAGAGGGAGACAGGGGGAGAGAGAGACAGGGGGAAGAGGGAGAGAGACAGGGGGAGAGAGAGGGAGAGAGACAGGGAGGGTGAGAGGGTGGTTGACTGACACTTGGGTGGGCCCCCTGACTCACCGGGCCCGGGACGCCAACCCAGACAGACCCCCGTTGCCAGCCCTGTCCCCCATTCTCTCTCTACTTCCCCCCCCCCATTTTTTCTCACCCTCCCCCCATTCTCTCTCCCTTCCCTCTCCCCCCCATTCTCTCCCTCTCCCCCCATTCTCTCCCTCTCCCCCCCCCATTCTCTCTCTGACCTGTACACAGCCACTGATCTACAGACACTCACAGACAGACCAATACACACACTGACCACACACTGACCACCCACACACTCTCAGACAGAGACACGCACACTCTGAGACAGAGACAGGCACACTCTCAGACAGAGACAGGCACACTCTCAGACAGAGACAGGCACACTCTCAGACAGACACACACTCTCAGACAGACACACTCTCAGACAGACACACACTCTCAGACAGACACACACTCTCAGACAGACACACACTCTCAGACAGACACACACTCTCAGACAGACACATACTCACTGACACAGACACACATTCACTGACACAGACACACATTCACTGACACAGACAGACACACACAGATACACACACACCCACACTCAGACACAGATATATACACACACACACAAAGTGGAGCAAGAGATGCAGCGCCGGATGTAAGTGACTGGGGGCGGGAGGGGGGGGGAAAGGCCGGCGATCTGACCAGCCAGCAGTGCATCACCACTACCCGCCCCGCGCTCATCTCCCACATCAAGGGGACAGGGGAAGGGAGCACCAGGACAGGAGGCAACCCCCTCCTCCTCACTGCCTCCACTGCTGGGGGCGGGGCTTAATGCCGGGACGCAGGGGATTGGCCAAGGTAGGAAAATGCCGGGGGGGCGGGACTTTGTACAATGCCGGGCCGCATCCTCCAATCAGCAAGACCCAGTTTCTACACAAGCCCAACCCCTGGCATTAAAAAAAAAATACGCACCTGGGTCTTGTTGGTGATTGCCCCAGATTTGTTTTAGAATACTCGTCGGCACTACAGTAAATACAGCCCCATCTTTAACAATAGCAGCCTGTTGGTCTGCTTAAGAGATCTATTATGTATGCAGTACATTTGTAGGCAAGTTATGATGTTGAGACATGCAGGTATTTCCATTTCCTTCCACTATTGTTCGACTCATTATTACATCATGCCCTGGGGTGTCCTGATGCTGTGAATGATGGGCATACACAGGATGGTCTACCCTTCATATTGCTCTGATAAGCTCTTCAAAAAAAATAGAAAAAAAGATCTAAATGTGTTGTCATTAATGTGTTGTAGGCCTCTCTCCGACAGAAACGTAGTAATTCATTGTATACAGGTGTTACTTCCCGTTTTTTGAGATTTGAATGGCCATACAATGGGATATCACAACCAATGACAGTACTGCTTCCTATTAATCAGTGGGATCCCATTTTGTTTCCACTGGATGGAACAGAAACACTGGTAACTACATCGGTAAGTACTGAACCTCAGGAACCTTGTGGTACGCAAGGCTGGCAATAACACCATGGTTTCTATGATGGGGGTGTACAAAGTGAACCATCTGCATTTCCAAGGATAAGTTGTTGCATGAAAATTAGTTTGCACACATTGTATCCAGCACCTTAGTGTCATTTGGTCTCATCACTATTATCTATTATTTAGAAACCACCATACAGGTAGAATCTACTGTATCACACCTCTGAAGATCATAATGGGTTTCCATGTTTGTCTGTTGCAACTCTATAAAAATCAAGTAAGGTGTTTCACAGCAGGTTGGAAAATGAGCAGAATGGGTGGATCAAACACCTCGTTTGCCAATATTTCTGTGTCCATGCTTACACGGTTAATGAATCAATGATCTGTCAAATTAGACTATAAATAATAATGAAAAACACAGATGGTAATTCTTATGCAACTTTCAAGGAAAAAACTCTCAAGGAAGAGAGCAAAATACTGTATGATGTGTGCAGCAGTATTCTTAAAATGTTTTAGATCCCCATTTAAAAAGCTCACTGTAAACATTTACATATAAATGTATTCTTTATCAAATGAGAAAATAATTCTCGCTTAATTTACTTGTCTTAAATAAATTTGGGTTTCTTTCCAGCACCAAAAGGAGTAAAGTTTAAAGTTACCATTAGAGATATGTAGAAATGCCCTGGTCCCTTTTGCAAGTGATCATGCAATTTGTCACACTGTGACAGAATGTTTGAATGGGCTGTACAATGTATTCTGGCTTTGAAGTCATCTTTTGGAGACCCATTAGTAAATATGGCACTACAAGCCCTTCCTACTCTGCATCCTCATAGATTCTGGGTAGATTTATGTGCTACTCCATAAAACACCTTCCAGCACAATTTAGTAAAATAATAATAACTTTATTTCATGCAGCGCTTTTCTCCCAATGGGAGTCAAAGCATGTCACAATTACAGTATAATGCATGGTATGCAGTACTTAGGAATTTTTACAGACACAGTACCTTCCCAGATGAGCTTACAATCTATGATTTTGGTGTGTGAAGCACAAGGAGATAAAGTGACACAAGGTCATAAGGAGTTGACACCAGGAATTTAACCCCTATTCAAAAAGTGTAATTGTTTATAAAGCCAGTGTCTTTACGCCCTGAGCCACTCCATCTCCCCAAATGTGATTGTTCACGTGAATAGCCTATAAGGTGTTTTCCAGCATGAGAGGTGTCTTATGGAGTGACACATATTAGTAAATATGGCCCAGTATGTCTTTGGAGCATGGACATCCTTACTAACTGTTCCACTGAATGTTAATGTTGCAATATTGTAGTTGTCTTTCATGTCCACATTTTACCGTGTGGCAGAATGGAGTGGCTTATATCAAAATAATAATAAATATTTCATAAAGCTTGTCATTATTCACAATATATAGATATCTCTTTTTACTTCTTTAAGTAATAATTAGCTGGAAATTTATGCTCCAAGTGAAAGACCAAAAAGTATTTCTAAACAATTTTTGAAACTCTGAATTTACTCGGGGAGGAGCGCGGGAGGTAGGTGCGGGAGGTAGGCGCGAGGGGAGCTGGGATGGTGGGCGTGAGGGGAGCTGGGCTGGCAGGCACAAGGGGAGCTGGGATGGCAGGCGCGAGGGGAGCTGGGATGGCGGGCGCGAGGGAAGCTGGGTTGGTGGGCGCGGGTTTGCCCAGGTGCTTCCCCTCCGCCCCACATTGGGAGCAGGGGGGAGTGGGTACACTGCGCATGCGCGACGAGACCTCTGCGCATGGGGATTGCCGGACGGCTTTTTGCGCAACAAGCCAGAGGACCCGATCGCGCCGCCGCCATACCCCGTGGCATTTTATTTTTTCTGACACTAACATTTTTTTTATTATTACACTGGTAAGGCCGTGCAGGGGGCCCGGACGGCTGGGGCCCCTGACTCAACGGGCCAGGGATGCCAACCCCGGCAGACCCCCCCCTGTTGGCAGGCCTGGATGGAGGCACTGCTAAAGAGATATGTGGGGTAGGAACCCCAGAAGCCTGCTCCTGTGTCCCCACTACCATCGGTGGACGACTCAGCCCTCCAGTTGCCAGCAGGTATATGCACCATACAACTTAGTAATGGACACATCTCCCACCGGGTGGGGGAAACGTGTGTGTGTGTGTTCACATGTCTCAGACAGGTCTGCAACCCTGCTTTTCACCATTATCACCTAGAATACAGTGCTTTCACTGCAGCAAGGGATTCTGGGAAATGACATGCAAATGAGCACACAGTGCCACCTTTTGTCTCAAGCCCACATTAAGCCAATGCATGCTGCTTTAAACACAGATTTTACATACATATATTTAAAATTTATTTTAAATATATTATAATGTCCATAATATTACTATTTCATTCATATTTGTGCTATTACGAGTAAGTTATGTACAAATATCATTCAGTCTATATAGTATATAAAATGTTGTCGTTAACATGTCTTAAAAAAAAAAATTATAACACACAAACACACCCACATCTAAGTACATGTATATTCAGTTGGATTTACTAACATTCACAACACACCTTATTTAATGCATGCACATGCCCTGTGCTCTCATTTAATTACATAAAGCAAAATACTTAGAAATATTTAAAGCCCTGATTCTGTAAAAGACCATATATAGAATAGAATTCTCTTTCTGTTTTTGTCCTATGTCAAATGTAAACATTTCCTTCCCTCCCCCCACATTTTTTTAAAAGTCTGTGGTAAGCAGGCTTTCAATAAGTTTAGTTTCAATTTAGTAGGGACTCTGAGGCTTGGAAGCATTGCATTGTATGCTGAAACAGCGCTGCATGTGTTACAGTGTAGAATGCACTGCAAAATCATAAGAGGGGGGAGGACAGCACAGAGAAGAGCCTGAACCACGTGGTTTCCTGGAAAACTGCAAGCATTTGTAGGAGCATTGAGAGGAAATCAGAAGTGAAAGTTAAAGGGAGTGATGCTTCAAAGTCTCTGAGCTGCAAAACCATTAATATACTGTATCAAATATTATTATTTTTTTTTCACTGCTTTTCCCCAATTTTGTAGCTGGGAGATTTGGGGGGTTATTCGTTAAAGTGTCCCGGTTGCATGTTTAAAATCGGGGCAAATAAACTGCACAAGTTTTATTATTGAAAAAAATCCAATTAATTCCAATGGAATTCCTTTTCTTTGATAAATCTGTTACAATTATTTTGCCTAGGTTTTGCCCTAGGGGAGGCAAAAATAGCACCATTTTATCAGATTAAAATTCATCCATTGACCTTACAGTATACTGTATGTAACACACTTCCCCCCACCCCCTTGGGAGATGTGTAGCTATAGCGTACAGTATGTGTGGTGCAATACATGTGGCTCACAAGAGTCCTGAGCCTCCGCTGCTGGGAACCTGGGTCGCACCTGGATCGGTGCTCATTAGCACCTCCACCTGTACGGGATTCTATATGCAGAATAACCCCATTACAGGACACATAATAAAGAGTACACACTGGGTCACACAGAACAAGTTTACTATATAGTGCTAATATATGGTTACAGCTACCCACCAGGCCTTGCATGGTCGTAACCCCTTACCGTGTTCCCAACAGAGATAACCCACCCCAACGTGTGAGACAGCGCTGCCCCACCAATGTGTGTACAGTTGGTGCACTTGGAGTACCTGCCCAGGTGCTCCTGCACACGGGTATGGCCAGAAGCTGAATCGGATCCTCTGATCCCAGCGATGTTGGCATAGCCTCCGCCTCAACGTTGGGTGGTATCCAGCGTGGACGGTGCCACCATGAAGAATGTCTCTTTACTGTAGGTGGTGATCTGATCCCAGACCACGTGATGCCAGTGTAACGGGTATTCCCTCCTGTCTGACACACCCAATCTCACATTGGCCCGTGTGGTCTAACCGGTCCCCATTACGTGATCGTGTATGGTGGTGCACTTGCAGTTAACAGGACTCCTGAGTCTCCCGCACAATGGTTTCAGGGGATGTCATCAGGAACAGGTAGCTGAGGTAATGGGTGTGAGTCCTACCTATATCATGTGCAGCGCCTCCACCTCATCAGGATCTGTGCTTCCGCAGGGACATGGTCCTGTTGAGGAACTCCTTCTTGGTGGTGACGGCCACTGCAGAGTAATCTCACACTCACGCAGTGGGGGTATCTTTAAACAGGGCATCTTTATTGATGTACTCGATGAAGTAGACTGCCCCATGCAGCTCTCAGCTCTAGCCGCACATTTCTCCGTGCTGTCCCTTTGCCAGGTACGCCCTCCCAATTGGAGTGGGATCCCCTCTCCCGTAGGGAGATCACCCCTGTGCCAGGTCCCTGGACACAGTGTGGCCTTGACAGGCTTGATTTGGAAAACCCGTGCCACTAGTTACAGCACTAGCGGGCACCAAGCTATCCCGCAATCCCTTTCACAGGAGCCAAACACATCAGCAACAACAACTAACTTTGACAGTGTTGTGCCTTATATACCTCAGGGGGCAGGCACATCTCTGATGTCATCTACCAGGGACTCAGAGCATGCAGCCACTCCCATCCATATATAGGGCACCTCACCAGGGTGTGAGGGAAAACCTCCATAACTACTGCTGGCATTCCTGTACTTACCAGGGTTTACTGCCAAGCGAGAAGATGTTTGCAGTCCATTATTATGCATGGCTACACCAGGATACAGCTGCGTCCTGTCTGTATCCCTCACGGTGTCACTACAGAGCAGTGTCCCTATCTATGGGCCTGTCCCTGCAGCAACCACAAGCTGAGGGGAGTCGGGACCTAGCTGGGGCCTAAGGTGGTTTCTGGCCTAGTGCAGGGGTCACTGACACCCTGCACATGCACACCCTACCCTTCTGCTATCCCAGCTCCGACTGGCGTGGCTTGCAGCACGCCAAATGTATCCATCTCTGAGCAGGGGATTCTGGCAGTCCTATTGGCTAAGCGTAGCCAGGTGATCTTGCAGCCCTAGGGGCTACTGGGTGTTGTAGTTCCCCTCGGAGCCCTGTGTCCTTATCTATGCCTGTGCACATCTGTAATGGCCGTCGCAATCTCTTTGCGCATGCGCGAACCTCCGCGTATGCGTGCACCCACCCAACATGGTGGCACCCTACCACTGGAGCCGCCGGGAGCCTCCGGCGACTCGTCGCTTTTCCGACTGCAGCTCTCCGCCTTCGCACCTCGCCGGCACCCGCCGGATGCGTGCGCTCTGCCGCTGGCACCCGCGAGCCCCATGGAGGTAAAGAGACCCCAGGGGGGCCCGGCTATACTCTCCCCCTAGTAAAACTCCAACGGCCCCTCTTGGGAACAGTGTACATAACATATACAAAGTTATATAATAAAAATGCAGTAACTTATGTACAACTTATCACGTCATAACTCTACATGAGATTATACATTTCCGTGAACATCACAATGACGGATTTAATTTTACTGTGAGACCACTGCTGAGCCTCATAGTGGGGTGCCCCAATTGTATCATAGGTTATCCGATTTGGAGGATACCTAGTTGTTTGGCTCCGCCAGAGCTGTTCTTCCATTACTCCCACTGTGGAGTAATAGGTATAGTCCTGAGGCTCAGCCTCTCCCATTGTGGGTAATAAAGTCTCTGAATAGTCTCGGCTTGGGGTGAAGCATGGGCTTCTGGGGTCCAGGGGTTGGCTCATTGGAGCCACCCTAGAAGGCATCGTTTGTTGGAGTCCTTTACCTGTGGCTCCTCCGGGAGGTGCTCCAGGACTTTGAGGTCCCCTTTGAGAGGGTCCCTCCATAGGATACTCTACGGTCTCATTTATGGTTTCTTCACCTTCTGGATGATCATTAATGGTCCCTTGACTATCGTTCAATTGTTCCGGCTCACCATCCAGTGGTGTAGCCGGTATCTCTGGGTCATCGTCTCTGTCACGGACGTGCTCGCCACCAACTGGGACCGTACCGCGGGGGTTAGATGGGGATGCATATACACCGACCTTAGGCCACAGAGTCAGGTCCGGAGTGCGGATTCCGTGGTCAAACGTAGCCGGTTCAGGATTGGAGAAGGTAGAGTAATCCGTGGACAAGCCGGGGTCAGGATTGGAGTTGGCAGGGTTAACGATATCCAGGCTGGGGTTCGGCAACAGGAAGGCAGGTGCGTAACGCTTCAGGCGCGAGGAGCGAGAGCAGCCTATGATGAGGCCTCTGATAGGAGAGGATAGGGTAAGTGAACAAAGTTCAGTGATAGTGCTCTAATGACCGTGATGGTTGTACATCTAGTGATGCAATGAATGCTTGATTGAAGATTGGTAATGGCTAGGTGCAGGTATAAAGGTGAGTCATGAGGTATATATGGGTGAGCATGAGTGTCTGTGCCCAAATATAATGTCCTGGTGAGTGTGGGTGATGGAGATATATGAGCCCCACCCCCTCACTGCCAATGTGGACTGGGTCTGACAACTGCCTGATAACACCAATAAAATACCCCAAAGTACAGATAAAGTACCAACTCACGTGACCATGCCCTTGTAGCCTTCCAGGATGCGTGCTTCTGCAGATAGGAGAGGATATGGTAGCCACAAATGCAGGTGATGCAGTACACAGCAAAGGAACAGGATACACCGGAACAGCAGCAGTAAAATAAAAGTCCTTTATTGTATAGGTAGGTGTGCCATGTTCACCCACGGCGATTTCTCAATTGTAGTTAATTTAGACCACTATAAGAGGATGAACATGGCACACCTACCTACACTCTCTGACGAAGCGCCTTATAGGCGTGAAACGCGTAAGAGAAGGAGGCTTTTTGCACCCATCCCTGACTGCACTATGAAGATACAATAAAGGACTTTTATTTTACTGCTGCTGTTCCGGTGTATCCTGTTCCTTTGCTGTGCACTGCATCACCTGCATTTGTGGCTACCATATCCTCTGATAGGAGAGAATGCAGACCGGCCTAGGAACACTGAAGGTTAGCACTGGTGATCCAGCGCTTCAGCACAGGAACCAGGCCTCTGCAAGGAGTATATGCAGCAGGCCACAGGAACCAGGAAGCAGGCCTCTGCAAGGAGGATATGCAGCAGGCCACAAGAACCAGGAAGCAGGCTCTGCAAGGAGGATAAGCAGCAGGCCACAAGAACCAGGAAGCAGGCCTCTGCAAGGAGGATAAGCAGCAGGCCACAAGAACCAGGAAGCAGGCCTCTGCAAGGAGGATATGCAGCAGGCCACTGGAACAAGAATAGGCTAAGGCAGGAGTGTTTGTGGCAAACACAGGACATCCAAGAGAATCTTGGTTTTTGCTCAGCAATGAGGAAAATGGAGAGCCCAATATAAGGCTGCGCTTATAGTGCCAGCTACAGCTACAGCTACGGCTACGGATGACGTCTCCCGTCTCCGTAGCCCAAGCGAAAGTTGTAACTTGAGTTTGGGAGACATTTCTTGCTACAAGGGGAGTGACGGAAGGCAGAGGGGGAGGGACAAGAGCAAGGGGGAAGGCTGAAATGGAGAGGAGTTGTAATTTCTGTTTGTATGCTGAATTTACTTTACTCTTACTTTAAATTACGGGAGAATTTACTATTTTTAAAGTTGTTCATATAGTGTGTTTCTCTTGACAGACACACACACACACACACACACACACACACACACACACACACACACGGCCGACAGCAGAAATCATGGGGCCAAGGACAAATGAAAGGAGCAGGGCCCAACCCCCTGAACCCATAGCGCAACTACCAAGGAAAAACAAATTTTACCGCGCAACTTTTACTTATCCCCCCAATACATATAAAAATACACCCCCAACCCCCCAATACATAAACAAATATATCTCAACCCCCCCAATACATATATAAAATACATCCCTAATACATATAAAAATCAGACTTACCTTGGGGATGATCTCAGGTCAGGCCGGTGGCTGAAGGAGGGAGCGGTGTGCCGGTGGCTGTAGGGGGGGGGGGGGGGCTGTGGCTGGGGGTGCTGCGGGTGGGGGTGGTGGCTAGCGGTGGCAGGGTCCCAGCGGCTGGTGGTGCTGCGGGGTGGAGGCGTGGCTGGTGGTGGGGGGGGCGGGGGGTTGGCGGTGCTGCAGGGAGGGGGCGGTGGCCCGGTGGCATGTCACAGCAGTTGTCGTCGGCCCTGCCCCGCTACAGGCACCTGTCTGTCCAACGCTGGCTGCTCACGCACGTGCCGGGCCTCCCTCTCACTCGAGTGCGCCGGAAGCTTAGCCCAGCTGACTTCCGGCGCTGCCATCAGAGAGACCAGGCACCAGGTGCAGCATTTTTTTTTTTTTAAATGAACTGGCCCATCCGCGCAGGGGGCCCGGGCGGCCGGGCCCCCTGACACACGAGGCCCGGGCGGCCGGGCCCCCTGACACACGAGGCCCAGGATGCCAACACCGGCCGTCCCCCAATGTTGGCGGCCCTGCACACAAATCACATACACAATCACACACACACTCAATCACACACAGGGCTGCCAACTGGGGGGGTCTGCCGGTGTTGGCGTCCCTGGCCCCGTGGGTCAAGGGACCCGGCCATGGCCGGGCCAGTTAAAAATAAAAAATAAAAAACGCTGCACCTGGTGCCGGGTCTCTCAGCAGCGCCGGAAGTCAGGTGGGCTAAGCTTCCGGTGCGCCGGCCTTTGAGGGAGGCCCGGCGCGTGCACAAGCAGCCATTGTGGAACTGACAGGTGCCTGCAGCAGGGCTGGCAGCAACTGCTGTGACCTGCTGCCGGGCCCCTGCCACACTGCCACCAGCCCCCCGCAGTCCCGCCAGCTGCCAGGTCCCCGCCATCCACCAACCCCCCGCAGACCGACCACCCACCGGGCCTGCGCCACCGCCACCCACCGCCCCCCACAGTCCCGCCAGTCGCCACTCCCTTAAACCTGCCCCATGGGCTTTCTTTGAAACATTGTAACCACCCCTATCCCGGATTGGCCCAATCACAGGCAAGCCCTCTCTCTGTGATTGGTCCACATGCATCATCTATGTGCTGATTGGTTGGCACTCCGTCTTCCATGCTCTCCTACGGATACAGGGAGCCTATTCTATGTAAAGAGCTGCCATTTTCAGCTCCACCGACTATTCTGGTCCTAGCGTGGTTGGTGTCATCCGAGGTTTGTGCCAAAGACACAAGAGCGAGACTCGTAGTGGAAACTAGCGGGTTATTTGAACGTGCACCAAATAACCCAAATAGCATCCCTGTACTTACTGAGATACCCAAGATGGACGTAGAGTGGAAGCTGCGTGGGTAAGCCATTCAAGTAGTGCTAAAACTGTGTGTAGTGTTGTTCCTGTTTACTCCAGTCAAAATAAACTTATTTAATTTATTTAAATTCTTCCTGTTTGGTGTATGCGATCTTGGTGTTAAATGTCTTGGTCTCCCATGACAATATTCATGAGAGAGGTTGTTGGCACTCCTTGGCACTGACCTGCAACAATTTTCGCAATACTCCTCCAGGTACACTGGCGACACACTTTATTCGAGCTCGGCTAGTCCCACGAATTCGGGTATACCCGGGTGTATTGAGGTTTGTGACTGTTTTCTGCCCGAGTGCATTGAGGTATTTTCCAGGCAGGGATTGAAGCATTTTATTCCCGCTGGCTGCAATACTGCACAGTATATATATATATACTGCATTACAATTCATGAATTTATGCCATCTGGTAGACACGCGAAGCATTGCTGCCTATTAAATCCTAATCATTATCATTTAACAGATCAGCCGCCCGTCAGCCAGGCATGAACCCAGGCTGGGAAGGCAAACGCAACGGGGCTTGTCAGAGGTGAGGAGCGGCGCATTCCAGGTATCTGCCAGGTACATACTGGGTATTTGCTCGAATAAAGTGTGTCGGTGCAGTACCTGGACATATGAGGCCAATAGAAGTGGTCCCATACCCCAACCTAGTGTTTTATCAACTCCTGGGTGCCCATGGTCATCATGAAGAGACTTCAATACTACTTGACGATGTAATATTAAGAAATAATATAATAATAATATTGGCTCAAGAAAAGCAGATTTATTGATTATAAATACAAGTACAAATACAAGTGATCACAGGGGGAGTCAATAATAAATGACAATAGTTTGGTAATTTCTGAACAGAGCTTATATACACAAAATATGGGTGTGTACATTACTACATCAGCAATACCATGTGTAACGCAGAGAATAGAAAAAATACCAATAATGCTGATAATACATAAATAGCAAATTACTTGCAAAATACACAAAAACAACTTGTGATCATGACTCGTAGATTTTCCTAATTTGTAACACCCTACTAAAGAGAAACTTGTAGTAAGCCATTTTCTGATAAGACACTTATCTTCCTAGTGCAGTAACCATGCACTTGTGCACATTTCATGTCCCCTAAACAGTGCAATACAAAATACAATAATCTTGACTCAATTTTGTCTAACTCTCTCTCAGTGCCCCCTCCTAATCACCCCAATATCGACAACGATATTTGAGTGGGAGCACCAACTGCTTTGTGATTAAGCCCTGGGACTTATTAACGACCCGAAAAATACCCCACTCTTCATCACCGGATTATTACACTGTCTCAATTGCAGGGAGATATCGGGGTGCACTTTCCTAATGGAGGAAATGGGTCTATTCTTTCTTAATGCTGACCATACTTCCTTTAACCTAGAGTTAGGCTGCTGTGTGTCCCTCAGGTCTTGCCAGTTTAGCCAAAGTAGTCCTTGTCATAGTTAGGTCAGCTAGATAATTATATGTGATGGGCAGTGGTCGACAAATCGTCCAAAAATCTACTCGCCGTACAAAAAAATCTACTTGCCACCTAGCCCCGCCCCGCCCCCAGCCCCCACTTTAAAAAAAAAGAAATTGAATAAATTCCTAGTAAGAACTAATAACAACATTCGTTTTTGACATAACCGTTTATTTATTGTATTACATTTATACTTTACTACAATTAGTCTTTGTTACATAATTATGTGTGTTTGTGTGTCTGTGTGTGAGAGAGAGAGAGAGAGAGAGAGAGGGGGGGGGGGTGACAGAGGAGGGGGGGGTGACGGAGGAGGGGGGGGGGGTGACGGAGGAGGGGGGGGGGGGTGACGGAGGAGGGGGGTGGTGACGGAGGGGGGGGGGGGGTGACGGAGGAGGGGGGGGTGACGGAGGAGGGGGGGTGACGGAGGAGGGGGGGTGACGGAGGAGGGGGGGTGACGGAGGGGAGGGTGACGGAGGGGGGGTGACGGAGGGGGGGGTGACAGAGGGGGGGGTGACGGAGGGGGGGGGGTGGATGACTGTAACTGACACTTGGGTGAGTGACTGTGACTGATGGGTGGGTGACTGTGACTGACACTGACTGACTGGGTGGGTGACTGACTTGACTGACACGGTGGGTGGGTGACCGCCTGACTTGGTGGGTGGGTGACTGACTGGGTGGGTAAATGGGTGACAGACTGGGTGTCTGTATTCACTGTGTTCACTCATACACACACTCACATTCACATACTCACAGACACACACACACACACACACACACACACACACACACACACACACACACACACACACACACACACACACACACACACACACACACACACACACACACACACACACACACACACACACACACACAATCACTCACAGACATACACTCACAGACATACACTCACAGACATACACTCACAGACATACACTCACAGACATACACTCACAGACATACACTCACAGACACACACTCACAGACACACTCACTCACAGACACACTCACTCACAGACACACACACACACACACAAGGGATGTCGCACATGAGACAGGTACTGGGTGTTTGATCTCCCCCGGGGGTCCCGCTGTAATTACCTGCCCGATGCTCTCCTCTCTCCCCTTGTCCTCCTCCGCAGCAAAGGCAGCAGAACGTCCACTTGCGTCACCATAATGTGACACAACCTCCCTGAGTGCCGCACTATCCACAGCTATAGCTATCCGCTATCCAGCCAATAAAGGGGTAGCTGCAGAGGGGGATGCGCGTGACAAGCACCCGAGCAAAGACGTGCTCTGGCTGCCATGCCTGACGTTACGGGCACAATAGGGGAGGAGGGAAAGTGCTGCTCAAAGAGGTGGAGGCGGGGCAGTCTCCCACAGCAACATGAACGCACCTCAGGCTTTATTTATTTTTTTCCCCTTCAGTGCGAGCAGGGGAAATGAAACAGCAGCACATGCGCTACTTGGGCCAATCGTGAGCGGGCAATTTCGCCCCTGGTGACCGGCTTTGTCGAACACTGGCGATGGGTATAGCAGTGTGGGGTACCCCCAAGCTGTCCACCACAGGTCAATATTAGCAGGTCACACATATGGAAGTATCCATTTTCCTACTCAATTTCCTAACCCCAGTGGCTGTGAATGTCGGGATCTTTGGAACCTCAGGGGAACCTGGATAATGCATCGGCATCAATGTTCTATTTGTCTGGACTCTTTCGGTTAAACTTATATGCAGCCCAGGCAGCAAACTGACGGTGTCCAGTTGCACCCAGTTTAGCGGAGGAAAGGATTTAGTTAAGTGGGTTGTTGTCGGTGTGGACTACATATTATACCCTATAGAGCTAATCATGCAGCTTGTCAACTACTGACCATTTTAATGCCAGAAACTCGAGTTTGTGAACTCGGTGCTTCTTTTCCGAGGGAGCCAGACTCTAACTCACAAATACAACAGGCCTAAATCCATTCGAGTATTCTTGGTACAGCACCGCTCCCAGTCCTTTAGGCTGGCATCTACATGCAATACATAGGGTTTCTAGGGGTTTTGATTTTTGGAATGATTCCTCATATTTTGTAGTACACCTGGCTTTAAATAGTCCTGACCACTGGTGCACAAGGGTCAAACTACATTTAACGTATGGTAATCTAAACACATCTGCACTGCTGTACTCTTCTTTCAGGCCACCACAATTGTGTAAGCATAGGGGCTTCTTGACTTCAATATTATACCTGAAGCTATTAACTCCTGCAAATTATGCCTCACATGCCATATTCAACATTGGCTGGGGCCAGTCTCCAGAACCTTTCTCTAAATGGATGGATAACATGTAGATGTATTTGGTGATCCATTCACTTGGCTCGTCCCATGTCCCACTCGTGGCTAGAGAATACTTTTCTCCCTCAGGCATCGCTTCCACTCTTCTGGGGCAGCACTGTCCCCAAATATGAACATATCTGGGGGCACTCTCCTCAGGCTAGTCTTTCTCTACTAGGCTTGATCCACTAATTCATCATTGTACACATTCCCCATCACTGTACCTCTTCTCACCAACGCATCGTGTGTGGTTTATTTCCTTACTTCCACTGTTATCTGTTCTATCTCTTTTTTCAAAGACTGACATCGCCCTACTCTTCACTAACAATCCACCCAGGAATCGTCCATTTGGGGGACCATCTATCATCATAGTTGTTCCATCTACTTCTCAATGGATGGTCACCCTTCCTTCTATTTGATGCATACTGTTTGGGGCACTCTCACAGGACACGGTTCAGTCCATCGGATCTCTCCTATTGGATCTTTCTGTCATCTCCACTTGTGAGTAGGTTTTCAAGCACAATGGGTGAATGATCAGAGTTCTACCATAATCATCCCCTCCAACCGTCTCACACCATATTGCTAGATGGCCAAATATATTTGCATTTGTTCCTCTTATAGCCCCTGTCTCATCCTTACTTCACACTTCTGGACAAATCAATGCAACCACAGTCAATGGTCCCGACACAACCGTGACTTTTTTCGTTAACTCCTACTCCACTACCACATACTGTACCCTAAATATGGGTAACTGGTATCACTGAAGCCTCACACAAGAAGTCAATCTAATGGCTGCAACAGCAGATGTTTATCATACCCTGGCTTAAAGATAATGGACACTTGTGACCCACTATCTAGGAGGACATTGCATTTTTTTCTTTGATACATGCTTCTACTCTAGCAGAAGGACCCAGAAGGCCATCGGACAGGTGTGACCGGCCCGGTCTCTTGGTAGGAATAGCCTTTGCTGAGCCTGTCTCTACGTGGGGCCCAGTTGTCTCCTTTAATGAGGCCCTTTGTCATTTTCCTGATTGGACTTGGATCAAATGAACCTCTTGATCATATGTTTTAAATTATTTCACCTTATACAGTGCTTGGCATAATGCCCTTCTCAGCATCTACAGTATAGCAGAAGTCTGGGCTAGTTTGTGAAAGCAGAGGATCCCCTTGATTTCATTCCCCTACTTGGGGGCGTATCTCGGGGCTCACCGGGGCCTTTCCAGCCGATCAGTCTGAGCGTCTTCTCCCAGTATTTCCTCATCCACATGGAGGCCATAAGTGCTAGCTAATTGTAAAGTATTGTGAAGACTGACGCTCAATATCAGTGTAGACTCTTTCAAGTAAAATTGTAGAAATGAATAAAGATAGGAACTTGTCATAAATCCATAACATCATGTATGTGATAAAGAATTAAGGGGGGGCAGAATAAAGGACCTAGCGGTCAGTCACCCAGACTACCGCAGATATGGTCCAAAAGCACACCCCACTTAACAAACACACTTCCCCATATAGGGTCCAAGGTAAAAATATAAGGGCTATAGCCCATTACCTGCCCTCGGGGGTACATTGAAGTCCAGAAGTCATCTGTAGGGTAGTTCCACTGCGTGCAATCCTGGTGAAGTAAGCAGCATAAACAGGAAGAGCAAAGGAGCAGTGCTCCTTTGCTCTTCCTGCATAAGTGCTAGCTGATTCACTTTTGTTCAACTTTACAATCGATGGCCACAGGGCTAACTGTTCTTATTCATCCCTGATTTCTCTCAGTAGTTCCAAAAATGTAGGGGGTGCCCCTTTTCTTTCCATCAGTCGGAGGTACAAATTGATCATGTCCCCAGTAGAGACCCCTTGAATAAACTGTTCTACTTGGTACAATCAATTTTTTCGCATGACCTTATGAAGCACAAACTTCTAGCCACCATAGGAATTCCGACAATTTCTCTACATCTTGTTGATACATTCCATTAAACTGGAAGTAGATGTTTCATCATCTCTGGGGCCCAGAATGTACTCTCTAATGCCTTCGTGTACTCAACAGGGGTCACAGCTTCTTCCTCTTCCCTAACTGCTCGTACGGTAGCCAAAGTGGGCTCTTGACGGCTCTCGGCGATCAAGGCTTTCTAATCCTGTTCTGATCCCCCACATTCTTGCACCATTTGGGTGGCCTGCTCTATCCAGCTCTCAAAATTATCCTCGCCACCTGGGGTGGGCCTTACTCCTGAGAAAGTCTGTAGTCGCTAAAGGTAACGGTTCCCCTTTCAAGATTGTATGGACTTCTCCACTAGCTTCCCCATGGCCGTCATGAGTGTCTCAAGGGATGTTGGGGGATTATTCATAGAGATGGGGACAGCGGGGCACATTTAGCTAGAAACTCTTTGACTTTATCTACTATAGTGACATTCACAGGGTTGCTAGGACCACTTGGGGGGCTATGCTATGTAATTAAATTCCACACAGCATTTTCTTCCGTCCCCAATATACTGTCGGGTACTCGGTCAGGTTCGATATTTTCAGCACACACCGCATAAATGCATCTTTTGTATCTTAGTGTAACACTTTCCCCTTTATTTGTGCCCTTCCCCACACTCAAACCCTTTTGAGTACCTCGTTGATAGCCATGTCATTGACTGTGTCAGGGATTCCCATTAACAGAAAGGCTTTATGATAATCTAGGCCTTCTCTGGTACACATTCAAAATAGCCGCACTCATAATGGCTACACACTTTATATAGACACCAGGGATAACTGCGTGGTGCATGTCTCTCTGGTTAAGCTTAGAGGATTCCAAAACAGCCTTGGCCCAAAAAGGGGAAATGTGTATCTCATTGTCTGACCTTACTATTTATCATGGGAGGATTTGTGCATTATTTACACCAAAATCAATTTCAGCAGTGCCTCCAATGTGACCCCTCCTTATTTCCCTAGATTTACTAATGTGTGGATACAAGGGTGTGGGACTGAGTCCACCTCCCATGTGTGTATGATAGTCTACTCAGCTGGCATGGAACCAGGCTGAGGTCAACCAACGTGCAGAGGGAGATGTATTTTTTGGAGAAAAATACTTTATAGAATCGGAGGACCATGCTCAATACTTATGACAATTGTGTAGAAAAGTGCACCCAGCTGCACAATTGTCCCTCAGTGTCTCTCACTCAGTCCCAGTGGCCCAGATGCTAATGGGCCACTGTTGGTGCTGGCACAGCGTTGGAGCGTGTGTGAAAATAGGTGCAAGCATGATACTTCGCAAACAATGGTGGTAGATGTGTATATTGAAAAGGATACTTAAGTGCTGTAGTGCCAATCCCTTGGATGTGTTTCTGTTTATCTACTCACAGCTTCAGAACCCCCAGTTTGCATGGGTCCCCTTTACTTGACGAACTCTCAGCTCACTCGTACCTGCTACCTCCAATACTTGCTGCTCTACCATACTGGTTAGGACCTGCCACCGCACTGTTACTCTCACCACACTCCTCTGACAGTTCCTCTCCTCTCTCCCTCTCTGAAGGTCTCCTCCTGCTTGTGTGCTCCTCTCTTGCTATATCTTTCTCTTAACCCCCTTTTCCATGATGTCAACCTTCTTGGTTATCCTATCATCTCAGTCCTTTCCTTGGTTCATAGTCATTGGCCGGAGGGTATGTCCATTATTATACTTATGTGTGTTCATAGGGGTGTTACACATGTAATACATTTTTACATTTATATATTATTATCTATATTGTGTGAATAATGAGTTTACCAAACCAGATGAAAGGAACTTACATGGCATGGTTTACTAGCCATTAATGTAGCCGGGGGAAAGGTATGCAGTGTTGTCTAATGTTGATATTAACCCCTTTTTAGCCAGCTAGTCATGGAAGCCCACGACTAGTTGACCACTTGGGCTATTAAGTGGTTAATATATACTGTACTGTATTTAAAATAGTATGTTATCACCTATTTCAGGTCGGTTTAGGACAGGGGTGGTAAACCCATGGCCCATTTTGCCAGCGGTGGAAGTTGGGCCTGCCCATAAGTTGCGCCCAACATCCTCATCTATAAGGCCTGAGATACTGAGCATATACCCTATACGGAACTACCTGATGTGACACCCTTTGGAACTGGGGAAGAGGGGTTACACACACAACTTTCAATAAAAACGTCTTGAGAGTAAAACAAAACAGATAAGCATTTAATTAAAAAAAACCTTTTAAATGTTTCCATTAAAGGGTGTATTTACAATCTTTACCTAATCTAAAACAGTTTGTAAACTGTTGTATATACAATAAAAATGTTGATCCACATTTTCTTTTTTGTTTAATCAAATTATTCTGGCAAAGAAATTAATGGGAAGAACAACATTACCGCATTAGAATTACATGAATTTTGGAGGCGCATGCGCGGCGGGAACGGAGATGGCAGCCTGATTTGAGTGCTCCGATACCCGTCGGCAATAAATAAAGCATTACAACTGCAAAACCCAACAAAAATATCCCTGCACTACGGGACCGGCTAAAGCTAAGATCACAGCAACTACACACATGGCGGCGACTCGCAAAAAAAACAAACAAAAGGTGGATGTACGCACCTATTTCGTGGGGGCAAAGAAGGCAAGAGAGACAGACAGCATGGCGGCCTCCGACTCAGAGTCCGCACCGGAGTTGGAGTCGGCCCCGGACGAGCAGACGGGTGCTTTAAAGAGGGAAATTGCCCAACTCCTCTCTGACCTAAAAACGTTTTTCCGCGGAGAGGTGGACCAGCTAAGGAAGGACATACTGAACATCGGGACACGAACGCACGCCCTGGAGGAGAAAATGGAGGAGTCTTCCCGCTCTCAAAATGTAACAGACACCAGGGTCTCTGCACTAGAGAGAAGGGTGGCAGAGCTGGAAGAACGCCATGAGGACAGCGAGAATCGCGATAGGCGCAATAACCTAAGGGTTAGGGGGATACCGGAGGAGATACTAGACCCCGAAGTGATGCTGAATCGCTGGATGTCCTCCATTATGCCGGGGAAAACGGAAGCAGAGCTGGTCATGGACCGGTGCCACCGTGCATTACGGGCCCGACCGCTTCCTAACAACCCACCCAGAGACATAATTCTGCGTCTGCATCATTTCACCACAAAGGCAGAAATCAGTAAAATTACACGAGCCACCCCAACGGTGAAATTCGAGGGAATAGAAATGGCCATATTTCAAGACATTTCCCCGATTACATTGGCACGGCGCCAGGCCCTCCAGCCAGTTACCAAACTACTAAGGGACAGAAATATAAGGTATAGATGGGCCTTTCCCTTTGCCCTGATCGTGGTGCAAAACGGTCGGTCCCATGTACTAAAACACCTTGCAGACGGCGCTGAGTTCCTGAATAAGTTGAATATACCTCATGATCTCCCACTAGTAGAGGCCCAGGTGGGGCGCCCTCCCAGGCGGACGGAATGGGAAAAGGTGGGCTCACCTAAAGGTCCGCGACAAGCTACCTCAGGATCGCCCAGACCGGCATGAGGGCTTTTTGAGTGGCTCTCCAGCTATGCTGGACACATCAGTTCCTGTTATTAACCCGGTTGAAGTTATCTCCCAGCCAGTGAATACCACTGAGTAATACCCACAAAAGCGACTGACAGTGGGCGACCCCTCTGCCCCCTCTCGATGGGTCCCGACCCAGATGGCCAAGCCCCGGCGGAGGATGCTGGAACAGCCAAGAAGAAAAAAGAAAACAAAAGTGAAGAAAAACATAACACTCACCAAAATGGCGGCCGGAGACGATCCGCGGGAGAATCTGGAGGAGAGGCGCGGAAACAGAATGGCGGAGGTCAATTGGGCGCGAAAAAGAGAAGCTCCTGCTAGCTCCGCCTTCGGGACGCGCCTGCTCCCTCGGCTCACCACGGACTGGAATGCGCACGCAGCCCGGATGATGACAGAGGGCGGTCCCCGGCGAGTCCGTGTCGATCCGGATCTGACGTCAGTGAAAGCGCCTGCGGAGCAGGACAAAGATGGCCGCGCACCGGAGCAGCGGGGCAGAGGGTCTGGGGGGAGTCACTGAGAGGGAGGGGGTGTTCCGAGGGGGTTCGCGCATTCCCCCGAGGGGACGAGGGAGAGGGGGGCTAAGCCCGATTAAGATACACAGTTAAGGGTAGTTAAAGAGCTGGACTGCTAACAGTAAACAACCAAAGTCTATAGCACACAGCGGTTCGCAATAAGACACAGAAACAATACGGACCAGCAAATATGTTGTTGAACTTGCAAAACACGGCTATTATTTTAGTTGTTCGTTTAAAAAAATGTTTATGTTGCCGACGGGGGGGCAGATGCCTGTCCTCTTCCCTACCTGTTGGCATGTGCCTCTGGGGCTGGACTGTGGCCTTAAGCCACAGGTCAGTCAAAGACCAGGGGATCCGCAGTCTGGAGTCTCCCCCTCAATCCCGGATGGGAAGGTGGGATCATCCGGAATATGTGCGGCATCCCCAGGCAGTTAACCACAGGTCAAATAAGACCAAGATGGTTTCCCTTGTATGTTCTACAAGGATTTATGTTCCCTGTCACTCCCCTATGTGTTTTCCTCCCCATCCCACAGGTATCCCAAAAGGAAGCAGCTCGGCAGACGGGGGGCAGCAGTACCGCTCCCGACACCGGCAGAAAAGACAAGACAAGGGTAGGAAACAAACACAGCACACCCGCAAGGTCTCACTACATAAACACCTATGGCATTGACATTTATATCACAGAATGTTAAGGGATTCAACTCCCCTCAAAAGCGTAGAATCGCCTTTGCTGAATTTAAACGCAGGAAAACAGATGTTTTATTCCTACAAGAGACGCACTACTGCTCGAGAAAAAACCCGGGGTTCATAGATAAACATTTTAGGAAGTTCTATCTAGCCTCAGCTAAGGAAAAAAAAAAAGGGGTAGCCATTCTACTCCACAACAGAGTCCCATTTGAGATGGAAAAAATAAAACGAGACCCAGGCGGTCGATATATTATATTGGTGGGCACATTGCAACAATGTAGAGTAACACTGGCGTGCATATATGCCCCATGTGAAAAAGACCCTAAATTCTTCACAGAGTTCTTCCTTAAGCTGCAGCAATGGGCTTCCGGCAATATAATATTAGCGGGAGATTTCAATAAGGTCTTAGACCCTCAAATAGACAGGTCCCCTAGAAGGGAGAAAATGCGACAAGCAGGGACGACGGGGTTGATGGAGGGGCTGAGACGGCTGTGTCTGGTAGACATATGGCGGGAACAGCACCCAGGTGACCGTTCGTATACATTCTATTCACACCCCCATGACAGCTATAGCAGGCTACACCACTTCTTTGTGTCGAGCAGAGTGGTCCCACAAATCACCGGCACCTTAATTCATGACATTTCATGGTCGGACCATGCATCAATTGAGCTAAAATGCACGCAAATTAGATCGGTTAGCCCGGGAGCAAACTGGAAATTAAACGAGTCCCTAATAAAGATACCGGAATTGGCACAGATAGTCAAAGACGAGATTAGACAATTTTTTGTCATGAACGCAGGTACAGTGGAATCTCACACTATACTGTGGGAGGCTCACAAGGCCACAATGCGTGGAACGCTCATTAGTCTCGCAGCAAGGCGAAAAAGACAGAGGGAATCGAAATTGTCACAACTATACAAGAGGTTACATGAGCTCTCCACACTACATAGCCGATCAGGTGGAGAAGACATTCTTAAGGAGTTGAAGGATGTAAGGATAGAACTTAACCTCCTCCTCACATCCCAGGCCGAGAGGGACATTAGCTGGACCAAGAGGAAATTTTTTGAGAAAGCCAACAAACCGGATACTATGCTAGCCAACAGGATTCGCAATAGGCAACCAAACTATAACATACAGGCCATCAAAACCAAATCGGGGGAATTGACCTCCAACCCCAAACGTATAGTGGAAGAGTTTAGACTTTACTATGAACAGCTTTATAATGGGGAGAAGGTGATACACAATTCCAAAACAAGCAAATTATTACAGACCTTCCTAAAAGAGGCAGCCTTACCTAGGCTGAGCAGAATGGAGAGCGAGGCAATCCAGGCTGATTTCACTCTGGAGGAACTGACCGCGGTTATCAAAAACCTCAAACCCTCTAAGGCCCCAGGCCCAGATGGGTTTTCCAATTTATACTACAAGAAATACATAGGGGTTCTAGCACCGCACATGCTCAAGTTATTTAACGGAGTCTTGGCGGGGGAACCCTTCTCAGACCAGATGCTCCAGGCGTCGATATCTATAATCCATAAACAGGACAAAGATCCTACAAACTGTCAAAGCTATAGGCCGATATCATTAATCAATTCGGACGTTAAGATATATTCCAAATTGCTGGCCAACAGATTGAGCGCAATCATGCCAAGGCTTATCCACCCGGACCAAGTTGGCTTTATTAGCAATAGACAAGCGGCCGACAATACTAGAAGAATCATAGATATCATTAACTTTATCAATGTCAACGGGATCCGAGGTGTAGTATTAAGTTTAGACGCAGAGAAGGCCTTTGACAGGATTGACTGGCCATTCATGGAGTCCACGCTTGAAGCATTCGGGTTTAGAGGTAAAATTCTAGGGGCTATAAACGCATTATACACAACCCCGACCGCCAAGGTGGTCCATCAAGGATTCCCGTCAGAGCTGTTTAAAATCAAAAGCGGGACCAGACAGGGCTGCCCACTCTCGCCCTTGTTGTTTGCCCTATGCATGGAACCGCTAGCGGCGCACATACGTCGCAACCCGGATATTGCCGGCATTCAAATTCAATCCCAAGAGCACAAAATCGCTCTGTATGCAGATGACATTATCCTGTCTCTGACGAAACCGCTTACCTCGCTGCCCAATCTGTTTGCTCTACTGGACGCATTTGGCAGAATCTCCGGATTTAAGATAAATCAATCTAAGTCGGAGGCACTGAACCTAAATGTTCCAAAGGAGACGGAGAAATTAATAGAGATCAACTTTCAGTTTAAATGGCAGCCTAAGGCGATAAAGTATTTAGGAATATACCTAACTAAACATAACTCCAATCTTTATCAGGAGAATTATCCGAGACTCCTAAGAGCCCTCACAAAAGAACTAAAAGATTGGTCTGCATATGGGATATCTTGGATTGGCAGAATTTACTGTGTGAAAATGAACCTCCTCCCTAGGATACTCTATCTGTTCCAAACACTTCCGATACCCGTAGTGAGATCAGACATTAAGGAACTGCAGAACGCAGTTACAAAGTTCATCTGGAAGAATAAAAAGCCACGGGTAAAAATGTCAATTATGCAAAGACCTAAGGAAACTGGAGGCTTAGCAGTACCGAGTTTGATGGCCTATTATAAAGCAGCACAACTATGCCAAATCACTCAATGGCATGGTGATCCGGAGCAGAGGCGATGGGTGGCACTGGAGAGGGAGGTCTGCGCCCCGCTCGAGCTTAAAGATATACTGTGGTATCCTAAACCCAGACTAAAAGATATGCAGAACCCGCTGCCCTCGGTGCATAACTCCCTATCGGTCTGGGAAGCGGCCAAAAGTAATCACACATTAACCTCAAAACATTCTTTAATGACCCCCCTATACGGAAATCCAGACTTTGCTCCAGGGCTGATAGGTAGGAACTACACTCTCTGGCAAAATTTGGGGCTGAGAAGGCTTAAGGACCTGGAGGGACGAGACACGATCAAAACATTTGAACAATTGCAGTCAGATACGGACTTACCAAACACAGAATTTCTTAGATACCTTCAGGTCCGGGCATTTTATACCAAACACATCAATAGACCACCTCTAACTAATTTTGAAAAGCTCTGTGCTCGGGGAACCGACACACGGGGACTCATCTCTGCTCTATACAGGGAAGTGGTTAGGGCAGACATCGACGGATCGCGCAAAACCAGGTTTATGACACAGTGGGAGACAGACCTGACAGGACCGTTAGAAGACGAAGAGTGGACGGCGATCTTTAAGGCTGCGGCCAGTAGTACGATTTGTACGACATTGAAGGAAAACTCATATAAAGTGTTAATGAGGTGGTATCTCACCCCAGTTAGATTGGCTAAATTCGTCGCGGGCGCTTCCCCGCTCTGTCCCAGACGGTGCGGGGAACGGGGAGATCTGGTACATATGCTGTGGTCTTGTCCACGAATCATACCCGTTTGGACACAAATCAGGGATTGGCTACAGAGGGTCTTTTTGGGCCTCAAAATTACACTTGACCCGTGGGTTTTCCTATTAGGTAAGCCCACAGATGAGGTATCGAGATCAGGAAATAAATTAATAGCACACTTTGCTACGGCGATGAGGTGCGAGACCGCAGCACTGTGGAATCAGAATACAATTCCATCAATAGACAAAATTCGGAACAGAATCTGGTTTGCTTGCCAGATGGAAAAGTTGACGAGTCTGGTCAACGACACTGGCGCAAATTTCCAAAAAGTCTGGTCACTGTGGCTGGCACAGACCGACATCCCAGGGATGAGCAATGCCTCCGTCTGGCTTTGATAAAATCAGATGGGTTTTCCTTCGATGCCGGACTAAACACACGAGAGGAACTATAACACCCATGAATACAGGATCCACAGAGAGGAACCACACAACCTCCGGGCCCGTAGATTCGGTGCGGGGGCGGTGCGGATGCATCTAAGTCTGCGGAAGCGAGCTAAGTCTACTGGAGCACACGGAAGAGGATACCTCAGTCCCTTGCCCTCTCCACACCCCTCCCCCTTCCCCCCCTCTCCTCTACCCTAACCCACTCATGTCTACCCCTCCCCATGTCTGTATCAATGTTGTATGTCCTACAATCTACCATTAGGTACCAAAGTGATAACTGACTGTATTATACTTGCAAAAATCCAATAAAAGAAAGTTAAAAAAAAAAAAAAGAATTACATGAATTTTAAGAAAATAGAAACATACATTTTTTTTGACACAAGAAGCAAATAAGTGAAACTTTTACTTTAAACGTGGTTGAACCTTTATAAACTAGTCAATTACATTCTTGTTTAAAAAATTATTTTTGGGGGGCCTGCCATTTTTATGCTAAATATTCCCACAACATTTTTTTCCTTTTGCTCAGGAAACACATAATCTTGTGCTTTCATCTGCCAATCTCGAACTCATTTCCTTTCACTTTGTTTTTCAGACTTAAGAAAACATCTTATTTTGTTGGATTTACAAATTATGCATTAGAAAGTGTTGTAAAAATTGAATACAATCTTGACTACAATTAATTTCTCACAAAGGTCCAGATTTACTAAACAGTGCTAAGCTTTGGGGCATCTTGTGGCCCACGTGAACCTGGATGAAGCATGTATGCAATTCATTTAGGAGTCATATTTAATTAAAGTGGTCACTTTTATATGCGGTTGTACATGAGGGAATGTTAACACTTGGGAAATTATACACAGATGTAGTAAGCTTCATTGTCCTCTCTGGTGTGTTAAGATATTTAGCATTATCACTGCCATTGAAACTCTGTAATCTGTATTTTAACGAGATATGTTGCGTTATCACAAGGAGCAATGTCATGAGCTACATCTGAATATGACATATTGGGTGATGTGCAGCGGCAGATTTGAAAATCCGCCGCCCCCAGGTACTTAGCTGTGGCGGCCGCCTCGTTGTTGCTGCCCCCCTCCTCCTCCTGAACCGCAGCGTCAAATGATGCCACGGACGTCACCAACGTGACGTCGCACAGCGCCGCGTTGCCATTGACGTCGTTTGAGGCTGCGACGTTGCGTTGCCATGGTAAAGAGACGCCGTGTGACATCACGTTGGTGACATCTGCGGCATCATTTGACACTGCGGTTCAGAAGGAGGAGGGCAGTAGCAAGGAGGTGGCCACCACAGCTAAGTGCTTTCCCATCAGGCCCGAGAGTGCAGCAAATGAATATGGGGGCAGAGATTTTTGCCCCCCAAAAATGTTGCCGCCAAAGGCCTGGATCTAACGGGCCTAATGGGAAATCCGCCACTGGTGATGTGTATTAAGAGATATTTTCTCCTTAACTTGGTACAGGAATTCTTTCTTTCATTAACTTAGATTACTCACCAATGTACGCAGAACAAAGTTGATACAAGGATCAGGGAAGTGAAGAAATAAACAAAAAAGAAAAAACCAGGCGCTTACCTTGAGTGGCAGACCAGAAGTGTTTTAAATATAAAATAATAAAACCAACAATTGTGATCTCTCTCTGGTGCTTAGAGACAATCTTTTGATCCCTTCTGCTTCAACCCCAGAATAGGGATAATCCAAAGCCCTTATGGAAACGTAAAAACAGACAGGATAGGCGGAGCGAGGGATTAGACGATATACAATCCAATAAAGTGTAGACTATAAACAGCTGAAAATGTTGTGATATAACCTAATATGGTGGACAAGGGGCATGAGCTAATAGGATATATAAATATACTTACACGGCCTTGTAAGCACAATCAGAAATAGGTATCTTTGGGATTAAATTAACCCCAAAGATACCCACCCTACATCTTTACTCACACTGGGCCGTGTGAGTATATATATATCTTTATACTCCATTGATCCCCTCACACCTGCTTGTGGACGGGCTAGGATATATCCCAAAGATACCTATTTCTGATTGTGCTTACACAAGGCCGTGTAAGTATATTTATATATCCTATTAGCTCATGCCCCTTGTCCACCATATTAGGTTATATCACAACATTTTCAGCTGTTTATAGTCTACACTTTATTGGATTGTATATCGTCTAATCCCTCGCTCCCCCTATCCTGTCTGTTTTTAAGTGAAGAAATAAAAGATGAAACTTAGATTTATCTTCAAGGAATAATTCATGAAATCTTCTGTATTATTTTTTTTTTTACATGAGTTTGAAGCAGGGGGTCTCCAGAGCTCAACCCCATGAATTTTACCTCTGGCGACCCCCCGTCTTCCCGAGATACAGACCTCCAAAGGCGGTGCTCATATCTCAGCAATGTTTAAAGCTCCTGCATCACACGGGCCAATACGAAGTCGAACCTGATGACTTCAGCTTCCTATTGGCCCGCAGGGCTTGGGAGCTTTGAAACTCCACCATTACATGATCCCTGCTAGTTGAGTGGAGCGGCTACTGGCACCCACTATGGAGGTCTGTATCTCTGGAAGCAGGGGGTCTCCTGAGCTGAAATTAAAGGGGCTCAGCTCCAGAGACCCTCTGCTTTAATGCCATGTCTTTTTTTTAAATTGCCTCTTTAATACTGCAATCTGTGCTGCACAGTTTTTCTTTCTACATGAATTTGCCGACTTTAGGACAAGGTGCCCACCTTGGGCCCGTGCCTTCGGGGACCCTGCACTCCCTCCTCCTATCAGTCTTGGGATACAACTTCTGTGTGACCGGAGGGGGTGGGGGAGGAGGAGGGAGCGTGGGGCTCCCGACCCGGCAGGACCGCTTCTCACCGAGAGGTGTGTGTGGGTATTTTTCTTTGAGAGGGGATCTTACCTTCTCTGGAGCGGGCTGCCTCCTGTAGCGTTGTGTTGACATGTTGACCGACATCAAATGATGCCGCGATGTCATATAACGTCATATGCCACGGCAACGTGACATCACGTGCAGCGACACTGCTGGAGGAGGGATGCTCTTCAAGGTTAGTTCTCCCAATTTTTTTTTACAGGGGAGCCCGTTGCTAGTGTGCCACCTTGGGCCCCGCAAAGCCTAATGCCAGCCCTGCGTTATTTTTACCTTATTTGAAACAAGGGTTCTCCTGGAGTTGAACCCCAGCACCCCCTGGTTAAAGAGATATTTCATTTTAAAATTCCCTTCCAAGAATTCTGGTCTGAGAAAATGCAGGGCTTGTGTATCTCCCATTCATAACTTCACCACACATACATACATATACATATATATAGGTTCGACAAACCTATACATTTGCTCGCCCCGGGCGAGTGGATTTAACATCGTGGCGAGCTCCTATTGGCCCAAGCACCACACGTTTGGTACTAGGTGGCGAGTAGATTTTTTTGTTCGGCGAGTAGATTTTTTGGTGATTTGTCGACCACTGTATATATATATATATATATATATATATATATATATATATATATATATATATATATATAATAATCAAAAAATAAATAGATGATACCGTTCTGTGGCTAACGAAATGCTTTTATTTGTGCGAGCTTTCGAGATACACTGATCTCTTCTTCCGGCAATGTTACAATGAATGAAGCAAAAGGTATACTTAAAAACAGTGTCTCTTGGAATGTTATCTGTGCTGTTCCTTCCCCCGGTGTGGATGTGTTTTATGGCTAGAGGTGTCAAAAGTTACTGAAAGCAAGTGAAGAAAGAGTGTGTATGTGTATCAGTGTGAATAAAAATGAATGGAGAGCCCACAGTATATACAGTGCTTTACACAAGGTGTGTGTGGAGTGGGAGTGGATATAAATGGTGTGGAAATGTGAGAGTTTGTAGCACAACTAAAAGTGTGTGTGGATACTAAGTGGTCCCTATTGGTGTATAGGGATGGAAAAACAAGGAGTATTAGTTGTGTGAGAGACAGCTGTGTGTGCATACATATAGCACAGTATGTACAGACATGGCCTTTAGCGCTCATGGGACGAGAGTTCACTAGTGTCAGTAATGACTCATAAAATTTCGATCTCTGTTTAGGCCACTGCTAAGTGTCCCGAACAGTTGCATAAATTTGTATTCATGCAACCATCTCTCTTTCGGGGTTTTAAGATTACCTTTGAGTATGGCAACCCTCAGATCGTTCATCTTATGGCCAGAGTCAGAGAAATGTTCGCCAACAGGACTGTCTCTTGTACCGCGTGTGATGCTGTGGCGATGCAGGTTCATTCTCTTGTTTAGCCCCTGCCCTGTCTCACCTATGTAGTAGCAGCCCCCTGGGCATTTCATGCACATGATGAGGTACACGACATTGCTGGAAGAACAGGTGAACCTTCCTCTGATTTTGTATTCCCGATTCCTGTGTGGTATTTGTATTGTGTCCGCTGTGTAGAGCATTGCGCAGGTTTTGCATCTTGGGTCCTGGCATGGTTTCGTCCCGCATTCAGTTGTACTGCTGAATACTTTACTCCTCACCATAATATTCTTGAGATTATGGGGTTGTCTGTATGATAATAAGGGTGCTTCAGGGAAGACCTGTTGCAGTCTTGTATCTTCCTGGAGGATGGGTTGTAGTTTCCTGGCGATCTTGCGTAGGGCTCCTAGGTGTGGGTTATATGTGACCACCAAAGGTACCCTGTCGCTTGGCTCCTTCTGTTTGTATTCAAGGAGATCACTTCTTGGTATTCTGGTGGCTTTGTGAATTTGCTGGTCTACAATTCTGTGGTTATATCCACGGTTTATAAAGTCTGATCTCAAGGCTTTAATCCGCTGGTCTCTGTCTGCTGTATCGGAGCATATCCGGTTGTATCGTATGGCTTGACTGTAGATGGTTGCATGTTTGGTGTGTGTCGGGTGGAAGCTGTTGTCCCTCAAATAGCTGGCTCTGTCTGTAGGTTTGCGGTATACAGAGGTCTGTAGTTGGTTGTTCTTTATAGTAATGGTGGTGTCTAGGAAGTGTACTTCATCCGGGGAATGGGTGAGTTTGAGGTTGATGGTCGGGTGGAAAGTATTGAAGTTGTCATAGAACTGTAGGAGGTCCTGTTCGCCAGAGGTCCAAATCAGGAGGATGTCATCGATGTAGCGAAGGTATGTAAGGGGTTTCAAGTGACAGGTGGACAGAAAGTCACTTTCCAGTTTTGCGCAGAACAGATTGGCATACTGTGGCGCCATCCGAGTACCCATAGCGGTCCCGGTTGTCTGAAGGTATGTGTCATTTCCAAATGTGAAGTAGTTATGGGTCAGAATAAATTCGATGCATTTAGTTACTGTCTCTGTGAGTGGCTCCTGCGGTCCCAGAAAGTATCTGCAGGCTGAAATCCCATCCTCGTGGGGGATGTTGGTATAAAGTGACTCTACATCCATGGTTGCTAGTAGTGTTCCTGTTGGGAGGGGGCCAATTGCATTCAGTTTGTTTAGCAGGTCGGTGGTATCCTGGATATAGCTGATACACATACACACATACACACTCTTTCTTCACTTGCTTTCAGTAACTTTTGACACCTCTAGCCATAAAACACATCCACACCGGGGGAAGGAACAGCACAGATAACATTCCAATAGACACTGTTTTTAAGTATACCCTTTGCTTGCTTCATTCATTGTAACATTGCCAGAAGAAGAGATCAGTGTATCTCGAAAGCTCGCACAAATAAAAGCATTTCGTTAGCCACAGAACGGTATCATCTATTTATTTTTTGATTATTGAAGCTCGGCTAACACGGTACTGATACCTCTACATATATATAATAACAAAAGGAGAAAACCCAGGCGCAAAACAATGATATATAACTGATACACAGATTTAAATAGACTAGGGACAATTGTGAATAATTATGAATGAGGTCTCTGAAAGAAACAAGAAAGAAACAGAATATGGTGAAAGTACGTATGTATTCTTTAAACTGCGCAACAGTAGAGAGCTACTTACAAAGTAGCAGATAAATTAGGCATGTAGGATATATAGAATCCTCTCCTTCCAGCTGCTCTGTTTGGCGGTCTGCCCTGGCTCCACGTGGAACGCCGAGACTCCGCGCGTTGATACAGCTATGTCCACAGCTGCCTTCAGGTTCCTCCCTGCTAACCCTCAATCTCGCGAGATCGCGAGCGTGACGTCACGATGTGAATGTCCGTCAGCGGGGACGCAGGGGATATTATCAGCATGAAGTAAAATACTATTACTGAATATTGAATTCTGGCAGTCCAGAGAGTAGGGAAAGCCTATAGAAATATTCTTAAAGCCTCCACCCTACGCATTTCGTCTTAATGAAAAGACTTCGTCAGTGGAATGCTATATATAATAGCATGTTCTTGTATAGCGCAGCCTTGTCAGGAGAATACGACCATAAGTGGAACCTTTGAGCCCGTACTGCAGCGGTCACTCCCAGGCGTGCCAGAATTTCATCCTTCAGCTTGTTGTAGTCACTGGCTTGTACTGGTTCTATGTCATAGTAGGCTATTTGAGGTTCTCCGCTCAGAAACGGTGCCAGCCATCCCTCAGCTTTCTGCTGTACGCTCAAACACCAGAAGGTACGCCTCAACATCCTCTGTTGCAGTCATCTTTTGAAGGCAATGACTAACCCAAATTGGCTTGGGTCCTTGGTATCTCCCATTAGGATCCCCGCTCAGCCTCTCAGACACAGCCTGGATCTCCTCTCGCAGCTCACGTATGGCACCATGCTGTTCCTCACGGGTCACTCTGGAGCAATGCCTTGAACATGGTGAGTTTGAAGTAGTTTTATACCCTCAGACATATAATGTGGACACCCGCATTCGCCACCAAATGTGACAAAATACCCTTTTTGTCTGAGGGTTCTTATCTGGGAATCTTAAAACCCACTGTCTTTTAGGGTAAAGCACAGTTACAGGAACATAAAGCTCTGGTTTAAAGGCTTTATTTTCTTTGTCATCCCAGCAGAAATTTTTTGGACCTTTGTCCATCAGCGTACCTTCACTGTTGGAGACTACACACCGGCCATTCATCACAATTTCTGTATTTGGTTCCACACAATTTATCTCCAGTACATCAACTTGGGCGGGATTCTCATTAACCCCAGTGCACCCCATGGCTCCTCTCTATTATAGTCGGCAGACTCGTAGGCTTGGGCATTTCTGTCTTGATTGGTCCCATGTGTATACACATACAAACATACATACACACACGATACAACACATGTCCTTTCTATGTTTATGAAAGAGATTTGCAAGTTTTAATGAAAGAGGTGAAGTGGTCAGTGCTGAGTTATAAATTGACAGAATAATTAGTTCACAAAAATAATACCTCACTTATCCAAGTAGAGGCTATTACAAAATATATAATCAGGAAAAATAAGAAACAAAGGCAGTTCATAATAACGAATTATTAACAATATTCTGCATGTATGCTGGCAATTTGTATGATAAGAACATTAAAGCCAGTGATTATGTTTGTGATTTTTTTTTACAATTGGATTGAAGCAGGGGAATTTCTGGAGCTGAACCCCATTAATTTCAGCTCCGTGTCCTCCTGCTTCCAGAGACCAGAGATACCTATGAAGGAGGTGCCCTAGCTCTGCTTTTCCAAGCTCCCGCATCACACAGGCCAATAGGAAGGCGCACCGGATTACGTACCGGCTTCCTATTGGCTCGCAGGGCGCGGGAGCTTTAAAAAGCGTCCATTATGTGATCCCTGCTAGCCAAGCAGAGTGGCTACCAGCTCCTACTATGGAGCTAAGTATTTCCAGAAGCAAGGGTTTCCCGAAACTGACAATTTGCAAAAAAAATCACTGTCTTGGATTTCCACATTAAACAGATCATTTTGTAGCTGGTGGAAAGGGAATATTTACAAGGTTGTCCATACAAAGATGATATGAAACATTTGGATGAAAGTTTCAGTTGCTTGTAGAGTGTTTGTGACTTTCTTTTTTTGTACAGATTTCAACATTCAATCAGCTGAGCAGGGTGAACTCATCTAGTAAACAAGGCAGGAAGAAATGTGTCATACCAAAGGAAATGGCATAAATAATTGCAAAACATTTATGCCTGTTAGGAGGTTTCCTTAGCAATCATAATAAAGATCTAATATGCCTAAAAAAATACTGTACTCTGTTGTCTAATTCTTATATGGTGTGGGTACCTGTCAACTATATATTTATGATGTCAAGGACTGGCTTTGTGAAGAACTTGCACAGACCTGCACCTCTCCCCCCCCCTCCCCACAAGCAAACATTTTCCCCCAACATACAGTACTGTATATAGTGTATTTACAGGCTCTGTGTTTCTACTGTCCTTAGTAATGTTCAATTATAGGAGCAGATCTCCCAGAACCCTGTTCTGTGGATAAGTACAGAGATGCATCTCAAAGACATGTGCTAGATCTTTGGCCAGTGGTTAAGAACTAATTCTGTATTTGGATGCTACTGCACAGTATATAGGAAAGTGGATCAAATGCAGTATTAATCCCTGCAAAAGAGGATAGAAATGCATTGCATTGAAGAACATTTAATCCAATTCTGCCAATGCCCTATATTGTCCCATGTTTTTAATATAACCTTTACAGTATATGACAGCAACTTACAAATGCTACTGCCAGTACGAGCCAAACTCTCAGCAGATTGGGCTAGCAATGCATTAAGGGCCATATTTCTTAAGAGATGTTACTTCATAAAACACAATCTGGCACTGTAAGATTTCTTACAGCCATTCACTTCACTATAACTTGTTTCATGCAATAGCATTGCTTAGTATATATAGCCCTGTATCAATATAGTACCTTGCATGTCTAATCAATAAGGGTTAGGACAAAGACTCCCACTCATTCTTACACAACCACTGTCTTTGAAATATGAATTTTAAGAAGCTATATTTACAAGAATACAAAAGTTCTACTTACTGCAGTTTCAATTTCTGTAGGCGTGAGTTGCTGTCGCAGAACAGCAAATACACTTGGAGACATAGGAAGGTCCAGTGGAGAGGGAGGTGAAGAAGAACCATTTGATGGTCTGGTGAAAAGGAGTAAAGAGTGTAAGAACATATTATAATTGGCATCACAAAAGCAACAGCTTAGCAGAAATGATTACAGTACGATAAGTACATACCTTTCAATAGAAAAGGGATCAATAGGGGGTTAAGAAAGGTCATAAAAAGCCTTAGATGAAGATTTAAGAATAAGTAAGGCATAGACAGAGAACACATTACTGCATCTGCATGTTTTCAACATAACATCCAGTAACATTAGTAGTCTAAATGGTTCAAATTGTCCTGAACGTTTAACATCCAGTTATCAATAAGGAATATTTGGTTCATCCATATATGTACAACGATGGTGTGGTTTAGTCCTGGCTTTAAAACTCCCATCCTTTTGATTTCTAGTCTTAATCGTCATGTTTAGAAAATCAGAACTACAAACCCTGAGACACTAAAGCATCTGAAGTTGAAAACCAGGACTGTACCACACTTTCCTGAAAATCTGTAGCTAAGCATATTTTTAGCTACTATTAATTTTGATCTTTTCTTGATTATAAACCAGTTGTTTCCACCCTTTGCTCAGGTGCCCCTGGTAACAGCAGGTTTTAGGAATAACCAATAAACCCATGAATGTACCCAATTTATTTATCACTAAAATTTGAGGCGCTTGGCACAGAAACCTGGTCTAGCCAGGGATTACTGAGGACAATGTTTGGAACCACTGTTATAAACTATTCTAAAATAGCTTTAAGGACCATTCCAGGAGCTTGAAGAGAAGATTTCTTATATTAGTAGGTTAAATGTAAAACAACTACTTAGTCTTACATTTGATGCAGATTTGTAGGGGAAGCAGTTTATGTCAACTCAGACTCAACAGAAATTATGGTAAGAGATTTGGTATTATTAATCATTTATTTATAAAGAGCCCACATATTCTGCAGAATGGTACAATGGGGGAACAGAATATCTATTACATAAACAGAATGACATACCAAATAAGCGTAAACAGATACAAAAGGTAATGAATGCTCAGCTTGTGAGAACTTTTAACCGGTGCACATTGTTCTTCAGCATTCTCTAGATTGTAATACTGCGTCAAGGGATTGCACGGATTATTATTGCCTTATTATGCATGATACTCGTCAGTTCCCTTAATGACATACAGAAATGTGTGTATATATATATATATATATATATAAATATATATATATATATATATATATATATATATATATATATATATACAGTGGTTGACAAATCACCAAAAAATCTACTCGCCACACAAAAAAATCTACTCGCCAGCTAGTACCAAACATGTGCTGCTTGGGCCAATATTTACTCGCCCGGGGGTTAAATCCACTCGCCCGGGGCGAGCAAATGTATAGGTTTGTCGAACACTGTATATATATATATATATATATATATATATATATATATATATATCTCATATAATAAAGAACAATAGGCACTCCGTCTGACAAGTTAATAAGGTGGGTGCAAATCCTGTATGGTGTAAATAGGCAATACAATACCGTGTGATGACGAATATCAAAGGCAGCACTCGAAAAGGTTGTCAAAAGAATATATTGTATTAACAAGACATCATTCCAACGTTTCGGTCCGCGTGCGGGACCTTTAATATATATATATATATTTGCATGTTACAAAGTACTAGCTTTCCTTTAATTTAATATAAACACAGTTAAACATCCAGTAAAATACCTATCTTCAGGAGATTTTTTACTTTACCAAGCATCCTGTGATTTCTAGTCTTGTTCATTTGCATTACCATCCCTTCCGAAATCAAAGGATATTTAAATGTTTTTAGGGACAAGTCTGTGTAATTGAAACACTGATACTTTTTGTTTTCTTTTACAAAAGTCAGACACCGATAAGTATTTCACGATCATATTTTAAAGGTTGCTTGGAAGTATGTAAGCTTAGATACGGAGGGGAGTGTCCACTACTTTTAGCGGGATGTCACTTTGTTCAACACAGAACTTGCACAGGTACAGTAAATCCCCCTTCCTCCACTTCCCCTTATCTTTACTAGAGAGACATGCTATGGTTAGATTGAAAACTTGATTTACTATTTCATCTCTATTTAGAGGTCCAGATGAAAAGAAAATCTCAATTTTCAAAGAGATCATAGCAACCAAATGATTGAATTAATCATGATTAAGATTGTTTAAAGAGGTCAAATTTAGAGTACTGTAAAATGTTACAAATCATTACTCTGCGATGAGTTGATTTTAAAACCTACTCCTGCAAAATTCCCAACCAAGCACAGGAAAGACAATTACAGTCAATATTTCTTACTTACAGTTTGGACATAGGGACAAACACTGATGGCACATAACCTTTGACTCCATTTTCGGTTGGTCTGGAAGCTACAAGAAAAAACAAAAACAAATGACAAAGCAAGATAATACTGTAACTCAGAGTTCAGGTCTTTAATTCAGTAAAACTATTCAAAATTGATTTGATGCCAAGTTCTTATTATGCAGCCTTCTTTCCCAGTCAAAACCATTCTGTGTGTTTTGAAAATTCCCAAAGAGTAAGAGATGAAGATGTTTCTTTGTTTGACATTTGTGATGTCTTCAGCTACCCACGACAGAAATGGTAATCTATTCTTTGCAGAATATTTGATAAAGTCTCATGACTGTAAAACTAGGGTAAACCCAGTGCCAAAATAACATCATGTTCACCAAAACAAAGAAGTCCCATTAAGTTTTAATTTCATAAATCTTGTCATTCTTTTATACTGTTTTTCTTCAGAGATTTTAGGGGATTAACAAAGCTCCGATAAGGGATAACAGGAATCGATCACCAGTAATTGCCAAATACTTGAATTGAACTTAACAGATGCTGTATGCATTCTCCATGTTTTTTCGGGCGTGACAAAATCAGGACTTGGTAGCTTCATGGCATAGCCTTCCAATAAAGGTGATGGGTATGATACTGTCAGGGAACTCAAAACTGCTTGCGATAGACACGAGTGTCTTAAATATGCAATAAAGCAAAGGGATCTAATAGTATCTGATGTTTCACAACAGGTAGGAAAATAGGCAGACTAGGTGGGCCAATTGGTTGTTATCTGCTGTCAATTTCTCACGGCAATGGAAAATGATAAGATTCAAGAGGACGGGACTTTCCTGCCTTGTACTTTTAATGAATGCAGTCTTACTCCTACAGTATACTGTCTGTAAGTCTACCAATATATAGTTCCCTTAGATTGTAAACTCTTTGGGTCAGGGTCTCCCTTTGCCTTGTGATTTACTTGCTCCATTGTATTTACTTTATGTTACCGGTATACTAATTTTGTAAAGCCCCATGTACACCATTGTCACTATACTCATAAAAAAAGTTCCCAAAAAATTAATCTATACGAGTACAAATAGAGCCAACGTTATTGCACCCGCTGGAGCGCTTCAACAGGGGAATAGCCCCGCCCCTTTCTCATGTGTGGCTGATTCGAAACAATGTCCGCTTCTCCTGCTGGGGCGTTGTGTATGTCTGGCTGCAACACGCCAACAGGAGTAATAACGTTGGCTACCTCTGTACAATCAAAAAGGCTACATGTTTTTTTTCTCCATATAGTACAGAAGAGCTGAAGAAAACATACATATGTTTAATTCAAATTGTATTACTCAATTAATATTAAGGCACAGGACATACTTGAAAACGAAAGGAAACTCTCAATGCATTTTTTCCTGGTAAAATATTTAAAAATAAATAAGGTTAATATTTACGAAGCGGTGCTATTCCAACACCTTATGGCACATTCACGTGAATGTGCTGTAAGGTGTCTCCCAGCGTTAAAATTGAATACCATTGCTTAATAAATACAGGCAGAGGCATCCAGACAGGACTTCTGGAATTAAACATTACTGGGTTATTTTATTTCTCAACAATTATCAAGTCTTTGTTAAATACTTGTAGATAATGTCAAGAACAGTTGCTCATTAAAAATAACTCCTGCATAGTAACTGTGGGTCAAACTGCATTGTCATCTAAACCTCCCATTTCAACGTCACCCAGGGAGAAATCCATTACTGGAGTAAAGAATTGTTTTTCACTTGTGAGACATTTTTGAGTTTTTGGTTTAACTTCCTCTGGATTAATATTACTAGAATTAGAGGATGTGTCTCACGGCAGTTAGACTTCAGCAAAAGTTGAACTCGATGAACATACAGGGCCACCAATAGCTTTCCCGGGGCCCAGGACCACCCCTGTGTCAGTGTCATTGCAAACCCACCCCTCTTTCTTTTACACACACCCACGCTCTCTCACTCTATTCTATCCCCCATTTCCCCTTTGGATTTTTCTCCCCACCTCTGTCTTACACTCTTCCTCTCTCCCTCCCCCCCCTTCTCACAGTCTCCCCCCTACGCTATGAATACATTCCTCCCCTCCTCACTCCCACTACCCAATACACTCACATACTACCCCGCACACAATACACACACACTAACCCCCCCCCCACACACACACATACACACACTAGCTTCCCACACCCACCCACACATACAATTTACCTTGGGAGTGGAACTCAGGCCTCCAGTGCCATGCCAGATACAGAAGTTTGGCCTGACTTCAGGTCAGGCCCAACTTTTGGTGCGGACCAACGGAGAAGAGAGGCAGGCCTAGTGGGGGAAGAGAGGCCGGCCTGCAGAAGCTGTGCCGGCAGCAACTAGAGGCCCAGATGCAGAGGTTGGATCTGACCTCTCACTGGCCCAAATTCCAGAGCCGGCCAGACCCCTCCTCAGCCACCGGACCCGGGACAGATGTCCCAGCTCACCCCCCCTGTTGGCGGCCCTGTGGACATATGTTTCTTTTCAATCTAAACTACTGTGTAACTATGTATGTTAAAAGAGCAGTTCCTCCAATGCACTCCATTTATAGGAAGCAGAGTATTTCCAGAGGATTAATGTCTCAGGTAAGTATCTTATAAAGCAGAGACTCCCTGGTTTATCAGATAGTTACCTGAGAAGGTACTGTCAGTACTTCCTATAGCTTTAAATCCCACACATCATGGATGGTCTGTGTGATGAGGGAGATTTAAATCTCTATTTTGTTTCCCTTGGAGGAGATATATTAAAAAAAAGATAGGCACAAAAGAATAAACAAGCAGGAGGAATTGCTCGTTTAAAATATAACCGTCAGACTTTCCCCCAAATTTTAATCTATGTTGCAACACACAATAAAATATCACTTGGGTGAAGAAGGGAAAGTAAACATCATTTGTAGAAATAACATTTAAAATCAAATTGATTTAATTTAAGGTGACCTGAACCAAAATTTCCCCAGGAGCCATTTCACGATATCTGATCTCCTGGGACCACCTAGTTCCTGAGAGTTTTGGGTGTCTGTTTTTAACTTTAAAAATATGGCTGCGGGATCACCCAGTATAAAGCTGTGACATTATCTTCCAATGACCATGGAGCTTTGTTTTGGCCACTGGACAATGCTGACCCTGTCAGCCATTTTGTCTTAAATGCAGCAATTATCTCAAGAACTGGGGGGTCCACTGATGGGCTCTGGTTTAGGTAACATTACATAAAAAACACACCTGGTTTATCTTGCTGTATTAGTGAAAACCTATAGCAGCTGCTATAGATTCTATAGACATCAAAATTATTCTGTATGTAAAGAATTGAGACTTGTGAGGCTATAAAAAAATATTAGCAAATTTCATCCGTGGAAGCAGGAAATAGGAGTGTGGGAGAGCAGGTTGTGAGCAGCCGTCTGTTTTTTACAAAAATGTTTAATTGACTTGCAATAGCTTACCATGCCTGGTATTTTCTACTAAAGGTCAAAGTCATCAGAAAATGACAAATATCTTTCCCGGGCCATGGAGGATATATGTAAAGTATCGGAAAACGGGAACATTACGTAGTTACATAGTAGATAAGATTGAAAAAAGACATGCGCCCATCAAGTTCAACCTACTGTATGCTAAATTTATCCTATATCCGTACTTACAGTATATTGATCCAGAGGAAGGCAAACAAAAAACCCCAGTGGAATATCATCCAATGATATCTCATAAGGGGAAAAATAAATTCCTTCCTGACTCCAATAATTGGTAATCAGATTACACCCTGGATCAACATTCTTCCCATGTTTACTTATTTGGTATATCCCTGTATACCTTTCCTTTCTGAAAAGATGTCCAACCTTTTTTGATCAAATCTATTGTATTCCACATTTTAACTGCCCTTACTGTAAAGAATCCTTATATATATATATATATATATATATATATATATATATATATATATATATATATATATATATATATATATAAATGAAAATACAACTGTATGCTCATCTGCAGGTCTGCAACCCCGCCTTTTCCCATTATCACCCAGCACACAGCACTTCCACTGCAGCAAGGGATTCTGGGAAATGACATGCAAATGAGCACACAGTGCCACTTTTTGCTTCAAAAACAATTTTTAACATGGTTCCCTATAGGCTTAAGCTTGCTGCATGGTCACATCTTTGAGCACAGCCAGGGTTAAGGTGCATATATATATATATATGAGGCTAGTTACATCTCATGCAATGGCAGTCAACCATTCTTGAAACTAACGGAGTACATATTATTAAGAAGTCTAACCTTCCGTCTGCTGGCTGTTGTAATGTTTCCCAAAGGCTTTGTCTTTTGGGATTTCTGGGTATAGGTACTTCAATGGATTTTCTGGAGCATTTTCAGCCTCTATCACCTTGTAATTCCGAAGGATGTCAGGGAAAGGAAGTGCATTTAAACGACCCTTGTTGTATGGTTCAACTGAGTGGAATCTCACTTCCCCTGTTGTAATAATTGAGGGGGAGAAATGTTTTGTTAATATGGCCATTGCATTGCCATCTTCTGGCAGTAAGGGTTAAATACATTCAAAAGCCATAGACCTAAAACATACAATGCAGCAGCATTCTTTTTTTTAACATAATTTGTTAGCAAAATTATTATACTCATGGATTTATTCACATGAAATTATGCAGAGTTTCTCTTTTTCTCTAAAATGACATTCAATGTATGTGTCATAACCACAACATACTGTATGTAGGTGGTAAGCAATTGTTTTAATTTGAAACATGTTGAAACTGAAAAAAATGACAATCAAAAGAATACGAGTCTCTGACACCACAAAAAATATATACAAATTCCAGCACATTCATACAAATAATAATAAAACATAAATCTCTTTTGAAGCACCAGTTGGAGCAGAAAAAAAGCAAAATATATATTGGTAAAAAAAAATAGTAATCTAAGGATCACACAACAAAAACTATGAAAACAATGAATATACCGTACAATTGAACATTGAGTAAAAGAATGAAAATTCTGCTGGGATCAGATAAACTGTAGTGGGAGTGAGATAATAATTATGTGCTAAATGTCAATTGAATAACCAAGTGAAATCACGCCAAACGACTTAAGACCATATTTACTAAGTGGTGGTCTTTCATAAGACTAGGAAAACATTTACCGGTGCGGTGCACTACCAGTCACAAAAACATCTTCTTGCCCATGGAGGACCCCTTAATTCCCACTCAAGTGAATGGAGGAACCCTTACTTCCCATAGCTTTAAAAAAAAAAGTTATCTTAAAGAACAAGGAGTTTTAAGGTGTAGTATGCATTTAAAGCAGGAATCCCCTCTGTTGACTCCCCCTACCCTGTTTTTCGGGGTATTCTGAACCCTTGGGTCTTAGTCTTGGTGGCTGTGGTTCTTCGGCCATTTCTGAGAAAGTAGATCATTTAAAATAGGGCATTTTTCCATTTTTAAGATGGCTGCTGTACAGCTCCCTGACTCTGAGCCAATTAGAAACAGTGACATCAGAGGTCATAGTTACTGATCAGTTTCCAGTGTGCAGCCATTTTAAGGTTTTGAAAATGCTAGTACATGAGATAAGATCTCCTGAACGACAGTACTTTGTGCTGTAAAACGGCTTTGGTTCTTCCATGGGGGAACTCCAGTTTCAAGCAGCATTAATTGCTGCTTTAAGTGGTATTTGTAGGATCCATTTATTATTTTCAAATCGACTTTGACTTAAATGATCTCATTTATTCATGTGATGGGACAATTTTTCTAAAAAATGTATACCCTCCGTCACTTACATGGACTGACACAAAGTTGCAGGATTTAAACTTTCCTTTCAACAGCAGACATGGCAACTCTCACTGATTGATTTTAAGCATCTGCAGGCTCATAGAGTTCAATTAGATTTAGAGTATGTTTCTATTGCAATGCTACTTTTTGGTATACACCCCACGTAAATCTCTCTGATTGGTCCTTGGAAGTTGAGATCTCTGCACCAGTGGTTAATTCAAAGGCATAAATTCAGTACGTCAGATTTACACTTTTGCAGAGTTATACTTGCCATTTTCTGAATGATCCACCCAGGTAAATGTAATACTTCCTAGGTGACTTTCACTGAATCGCAGGAGAAAGGTTCCAGGCATCTTGACCTTTAATAAGACCCGTTCCCTTTCCTTGCTTACAAATCCCATGATGCACCTAAAGCAGCCAAACGCAGTTTTATTACGTGCAGACAGCGAGTACATTTTAGGAGTACTTTAATCGCCTATGACATTTGTATTACTTATTAAAGAATGATTGCAATAGACAGCAAGTCACTTGAAACAAAAGGTTGTGAAATTACTTTTCGTGTTAAAATGGTTTGGGAGAAACCTAAAGATATTTCAGATGAAATGTTGTTTGTGTGTTGTCTTGTGGAAAATGCTGTTGAAATGTATTAGTCTGCATGTGAATAAATTGTGAATACAGAGAACACAATAATAGTGAAAAAAATTTAGCTTAAAATAATTCAAAGATAAGAAAAACGTAAGGCTATCTGGATGTATTCCTTTGATTCCCCGTACCCGCTGCACTGTCACTTTATATAATGGTTAAACGGCAGATGGGGATTCTGAGTAACAACATGTAAAGGCGCAGACTTTGGGCCATATTTACTAAGCAGTGGTATTACACAAGACACCTTTTAGTGCTGTTCCGTACGGTGCCCCCAGCAGCCAGAAAGTGTTTGATGGAATAGTGCAGATTAGTTAGAATGGCCATAGTGCACATTTACTATACAGCACTTAGCCATAAGACACTTTACAACACATTGAAGTGAAGGGGCCTTAAGGTATCATAAGTCTTAGCACATCTTAGTAAATATAGCCACTTTTCAACTTTCTATCCATTTTAAACATGGCTGTTTACTTAGAGATTTCTCCTACTGCATTACAGAGCAGGTACATCAAAGCCTGACAAAGATGTACAGTTCTGTTGTTCTGGACTCACAAGTTTGCACTTCAGCTGGTAGTGATTGCAAACCAGGCACAATAATTAACAAAAACCCTCCACCATAAAAAGGTACAGTATAGAAACTGAGTGTATGTGTATGTCTTCCACAGGTTCCAATCAGCAAATCACAATCGGTAGGCTTCTATGATAATGCTGATTATCAATCATTTCTCACATTCACAATCATGTAAATTATTAGATTAATTTCTGTGTACAGTAAATTGTATGCAGAATTGAATGGGCTGTTATGTTACAAAACACTGTCTGATTAAGAGCCACACAACAAAACAAAAATGGAAATCAGTGTTTACATTGAATAACTTACCCATCAATCCAGATGGGAAGAAGATGTTTCTTGATTAGTTCTAGTATTCCTTCAAGCCATAACCAAAAAGAAAAAGACTTGCCTGGCAAATGTTCCTAATAATAGTAATAATAATAATGTTAAAAGATACATACAGTACATTAGACAAAGTAGAACATTATCCTCACCAGCCTATGTGCCCTATTCAGTATGCTATAAAGGCTGCTTGAAAAGATTTAAGCTCCATTGTCCTGAAATATTCCTGAGCAAGCAGAATGTCGCTTCAAAGTATATTGAATAGGGACCAATGTATAATGAAACCTTGATATAAGTACCATAAGCATCAGTTTTTAATGCAATAAGCATTCAAAGTTGAACAATGTTGAGCATTACATTTTCACTAGGTGACATACTGTAGAGAGTTGTCAATATTTAAAATGAAGCCAGAAGTACTGCAAGGACCTCTGCAAACCATTGTCAGGGATGCAGGGAGGCACAGATAGCCCTGGATTTAAGCCTGTGTACTCTTCCTGAGCTGGCATTGTCACAGGATTTGGTGGTTAATATGCCTTCATCACCGGTTGCTCTACTGGCTTTCTAGGAAGACACATATCTATGTATATATGTCTATATAATTATGTACATATTCGTGATATACATCATTTTTAGTTATAACAAATACATAGAAAAACATTTACCTTCTTTCTAAGCGACACCAATTTCCAACATTCTATGTGAGTGCAGATTTGAGTACATGGGTAAATAGAGATAATCCAATCCAGTTTGTGAATGAAGTTTGAATTATTTTCATATACAGATGCAGCGGCCGTTATTCGAACATTTACCTGGGTAAATGTTGCATTATGCTGCGTGGTATTGAGAGATGTTCCGTTGCAGACATAATGGCCCATCGGATTAACACAGCAGGGGTCCCTGCTATGCGAGACCTACCGGGGTCTGCCTGTCTGTAAGAGACGTGCAGTAAGAGATAGGCTGAATCAGTCACTCTAACTGCGCGCCTCTCACAGGCAATCGTGGGGGTTTTATTTAATTTTAAACATTACATAATGTAGCAGGGAGTCTCTGGAGCGGAACCGCATTTATTTCAGTTACGGGGACCCCCTACTTCCCAAGCAATGGAAATGCAAAAATATTTAGAACTTACCTTACAAAATCTGGCCCATGAAATTTGACTGTCACTTTGGTTGACTGGTTGGCCTTCAACAAAAACAAGAGGAGAAATCAGATTTGGGTCATATTCCTTAAACGGTGCTGATCCATATGGGACATTTTACTGCCCATTCTTCTGACTATCATATGCATTTATATATACTGTATATATATACATATATATGCATTGTATGCTTTGTGATAATGGTGAAGGGCAGGGTTGCAGACCTTATATTTTTATATGCTATACGGTGGAGGGTTTTTAGTCACCTTTTCACACTTGTGGTGTGTGTCTAAAACGTGACTAAAAACCTTCCACCGTATAGCATATAAAAATATAAGGTCTGCAACTCTGCCCTTCACCATTATCACCTAGCATACAAAGCTTCTATTGCAGCAAGGGATTCTGGGAAATGACATGCAAATGAGCACACAGTGCCACCTTTTGTCTCAAGGTAAGAGAGCTTCCTGATACCCCTGGATTCAGAGGGCCAACGCTTCTAAAGGTAAGTAAAATATTGAATGTATGCAATTTTTTTTACAGGTTTTTTATTGTATTTCTTTCTTTTAATGTTTTTCATTGCCCATTGTCTGCTAATGTATTAATCTGTGCCGTTTAGGGTACAGATAAATACAATGATAGCCAATGCATTTTTTGGCAAATGCTTGTTTTCTATTGAGTGTTATTTTTTTTTCTATTTCTCTTGATTGTTTGGATTAAATAGTTTGTAATTTGGATGGCTTGTTTATGTGTATTGTTTCTATTGATCAGCATATTTAATTAATTCCTTCTTTTGTTGGCTCCTTGTTTGAATTGATGTGTTGGCTAGTTGTTTTAGTAACTAATTGCTTTGTTGGTTACTAGTTAAAATTATTTACTTGTTTTGTTGGTTAGTGCTTTTATTAATTTAATTTGTTGGCTAGTGCTTTTATTTATTGAATTGTGGTGTTTAGGTGCTTGTGTATGTTTTATTATTGTGTATTTTGGGCATTCATGTATTTTTATTAGGGCGACCAATGACATATAATATCATGCCCATATTATATGGGTATGATGTACTACTATGCCAATCAATGGGTACAGGGTGGGTATAGTGGGCATAGTGGGCCTGGTGTGGGTGGTTAGGCCTCTAAGGTGAGTAGCGGGGGAGGGTTGGTTAACCCCTTAATTACTATAGCGGTTATTAACCACTAAGGTGATTAAGGGGTTAGGCGCCATAAGATTTTTTCTTTTTATGTATTCTTGCTGCCATTGGAGGACATGGACCAGCAGTATGCTGACGAGGACACACTTCATGATGGCAGGGGTATATAGAAAGGTTTATTTACTTTATTTCTGCTGCCTGGCTAATGCATGATTTAATAATGGGCAAATGAGCTATTATCCATATTTGTATCATGTAACACCATTACAATTTTTACCAATAAGCTTTTCTCCCAGCATGTTAAGTTGTTCGGAATTCAGTCCCCGGCCAATATAAGATGAAAACTGCCAGCTTATGACTTCAAGGAGCTGATTCAGACTGGCAGTAGGAGGGTTAGCAAAGAAGGCAAGACTCTGTAGGAAAAAAAGTATTTGTAAAACAATTTTGAACAGAAGCGAAGTGGTATACAAAGGCTTTAAAAAGCAACTTTATCAGTTAAATATGCTTTTTTTTTAGAACACAATAGTAAGCTTTGTTTTGCTATCTGACATATTTCTGTACCACCTACTATGTACACAAATTGGAATATATTGGCCTGCATGTACATTGCAATTTATACATGCATTTCGTTTGATGTCTTACACAAACCTTATTATTGAAAAAAGTTCTCAATGCCTCCTATCCTTATTTGATATTAGTTAGGAATGACGACTGGCCTCCGGGTCAATAAATGGTCACTAAATGGTCACAACATTGGGCGCCAGTGAAATGCAGAGGACTTCCAATCTCTGTGAATTTTGTAACTATGATGTCATTGGATTCACTACCATTGATCTCATAGGTGATAGTCATTTTACCTTCACAAAATCTAGATACAATGTAACTGAGGGCATTTGTGGGTGACTGCAAACTTCAAAAAAGTCAGTTACTTATTAAGTAGATGAAGCAGACACATTTTATTTATGAATACTAGAGGAATGAATAAACTAATAAACTGAATTGTAGTCCATACCTGGGATTCACTTGTAAAAAGGTTATGCCAAATAATAGAAGCCCAGGCACTTGGTAATTGACTAACGTTTGAAATCATCACCACAGGCAGAGAGTTGGTCTGTTAAATGAAAAAATAGGTGTACATGTTCAAATACATTTTTGATTATACTTTATTATGCACCTTATCCCCTACTCAACATTAAAATAAAGTGTTTCATGTAGCTCGATTCCCTGTTTGTTTAAAGGGAAGTAATGGAAGTGAGATGTTTAATGAGTTCAATGTTAATGGCAACTTTTTAGTAATGAGTTGTAATTATGTAATGAGGTAAGCTCAAGCTTTATGTGGTTTTTGCAATCTTTACATCATCTTTTTTTGTGATAGGGCTGCTTGTATCTACAGGTACTGTAAATTGTTAATGACCACTTGTTTTGAGTACATTCATTATGCCACCCTAATATAACTCAAACAGATTAAAGTGCAAAACAATAAGTAACTGATAAAATGCAATTGCGTATTCTGATAAGAGTACACAGTACCTTGTAAAAAAAATGAAAACACAATCATATTTAGTATTTTACTTTAAGGGGGTTTGAGTCTTTTCTTGGAAGCCAGTTACACTAATGGTTGTTTAACTTGAATTTTGTAGAAAGATGATGTGGGTAAAAGATAAAATAGGAAAGTATGTTGTACAAAGTGATTAAAGTCCATCTAAAAAAAAAAGGATGAAATGAGTTATATGAATTAATACGTAGCAATGTAAATCAGAGTAATGTTTTAGGACTTGGCTTGGAATAATTGAAAAACTGAAGCTAGACAACTGAACACTGTGTTTCAGAAGAACTTATATTGGTTAAACAAACATAAATAGTAAATGGAAAGTTGTGCCCAACAATTTGCCCCCTAACAAGAGTTTAGTCAATGTAAGATAGTTTGAAATACATTGTGGAGTAGCCTAGCCTAGCTTTATATGTTCACTAAATTACCATTAAAGAGAAACGATATTGATTATATACTTTTCCCACTAAGGAGTTATCTTTACATTTTACATTTTACATTTACATTTTACTATCCAGAACATTTACTTCTTCACATGTGCTGGAATTACAGTACAACGTATTCTGGCTGATTGTTAATTACAACTACTGTACGTTGTAACTTCCAACTTTAGAAAATTGAAGTAAATAATAATTCCATCACCCCAGATTTACAGTACTTACTTCCAGGTCTATGGTTAATCCATACAAGCACACTTGGGTTTCAAAGCTTATTGAATGCAGTTCTTCAGTAACCATATGAGAGCCCTGGGAAGAAATGATATGCTTCAGTTCTTTATCTTGCCAAACAAAGAACACATGATTTACAGTGGGAAACAAAACCATATCGATGTTTATGTTGGCTTCCATGCTTGTTCTCAAACAATACAATTATAAGACTGGAAACAGTTGCTAAAAGTAGAAAGAGTTGGTACTTCACGGGAAAGTTACCAGTTATTGTTATGACCATTGCCATGATTTGATATTTACTGACACTCAGTTCTTGAGTGGTAATCGGGCTATTGCCCATTTGTGTTGGGGGTAGAGTGGGTGGGTGAGGGGGGTAGTTTTCCTGGGCTGGGTGGTTAGGCCTTCTAGGTGTGAGTGGGAGGGGTTAACCCCTTAATTACCTTAGCGGTAGTAACTGCTAAGGTAATTAAGGGGTTAACCCCTTCCGCTACCCACCAGGAGGCCTAAAAACCCACCCGGAGATAACTACACCCTTCACCCACCCCCTCTGCCACCAATAAACCGGGAACTGGTGTTTAACCCCTTTCATTACCATAGCGGTTATCCACTAAGGTAATGAAGCTCTGCTTTTATTTTATTTTTAGTACATAGGATAGAAGCAGGAGGTTTACAGAGCTGAACAGCATTACGTTCAGGTCCAGGGACTCCCTGCTTCCCGAGGTACAGTCCCCAGTAAGGGGTGGCAGTATTTCCTGCAACTTTACATGTCCGGTCACGTGACGCGGGACATTTAAACATTCAGGAGGTAGCACCGATATGGAGGGCCTGTTCCTCGGGAAGCAAGGGGTCCCCAGACCAGAAATGAATTTATTTCAGCTATGCAGACCCACTACTTCAATCCTATATACTAAAAATATAAACAGCAAGATCGCCTGTAATAGCTGTGCAGGGAGATGCACTGCCTCTCTCTGCTCTCTCTGAGTAGCTCTTCCAGACTGGTGTGGCTCGGTAGGTTTAACACAGCGAGAATCCCATTCAGAAGCAGGGACTTCAGCTGCGTTAATCCTTATGGGAAATTAGTGTACTGATGTTTTTGGCCGCGGTCAGGCTCAGTTCAGCTGCACTTTGCTTGCGTCCAAATCCACATAGATGATACTCCATTTGTACATCTTGCAGTAGGTTTAGAAATTAAAGGCAGTGCCGGATTAGCCATTAGGAACAGTAGGCATGTGCTTAGGGGCCCCCAAGATTAGGGCCCCCCCATATGTGCATGGTTCCGACTGCCTTGCAGCCTAGCAGGGCCACTGACAGGGGGGACAGCTGGGACAGCAGTGGGGGGCCCAGCCGGCCTCTCCCCTGCTGCGGCGGGTCAGGCCTTCACTTAAACCCCACTCACGCCCACACTGGAAGTTGGGCCCATCCAGAAGTCAGGCCCAACTTCCGCATCTGCTTACAGCCTATGGGATTGGTGTGGCACCGGAGGCATTCCCGCAACAAGAAAGGTAAGGGTGTGTTTTGAGGGAGGGGTATTTTGTATTGGGTGAAGGGGGGGGGGGGGGGTTGTTGGATGTAATTGGGGAAGGGGGGTTATTGTGTGGGGTTATTTTGGGTTCAGGGGGTTATTGAGTGCGGGGAGGGGGGTTATTGATTATGAGAAGTGGGAGTGTAAGTGGGAGAGAGAGAGAGAGAGAGAGTTTGGGATCTAAACAGTAGAGAGTGATGGGGGTGTGAGAGGGAGGGGGAAGAGGTGTGTGTAAGCGAGAGAGGGGTGTCTTTTACCTTCTCAGGAGCAGCCCTCCTCCTGCAGGGTCAAGTTGTCAAGGAGGAGGGACTGACTCAAGGGAGGGCCCCCAAAGTCTTGATGCTTAGGGGCCCCAGAGGGTCTTAATCTGGCTCTGGTTAAAGGTACAGTAGCATATAGAACTTTAAACAAGACAGTGGTCTGTGCACTAAAATAATTTATTTTTGGTGCTAAAAGGTGTTTTATGTATGAGGTTCGTAATGTGACTTCATACATATGAAATTAATTTTCACAGATTATATCATGTTGAATACCTGATTAATGCAATTTAAATGAAAACAGAATTATGTGTATTATTTTTTATTGTTAGTACTAACAATTATTTATAACTAACAGTTATTTATAACTAACTATTATTTATATATTTATCATTAAATTATTTATTATTTATTTATAATTATTTATAACTAACAGTTATTTACTAACTACTGTTAGTAAATGTAAATTAGTGTACTATTATTCATAATAGCCATACTGTGAAAACAGACTTTTTTTTACTAACAATAAATACTTTTCTTATAACCTCTCCATGACAGTGCATCATCATAGAGTAATAGGTCATACCCAGCTAGAGGTACGACACAATTATCTGATTGAAAATAGATGTGTATAAAGGAGACTTCCTCCCCTCTATTCCTGCAGTTGATCATCTAACCAAGCAGTATAATTATTTTAGGAGAGATAAAGGAAAGAAGAAAAAAAGGAATACTACTACTCTGGGCAGGAACCCAAGATGCATTGTCATAGAGAGACTACGAGAAAATAATCTTGTAAATTAACATTTCTATTTCTCTTTCGTCTCAATGACAGCTTCAGGGTACCATTGAACTGCTCACGCAGCCCATTTGTCTGGGGGCGGTAAGGGGCAGTGCGGAGGGTTGTCACCCCGCATGCCTTCAAGAGACAGTGGAGCAACTCAGATATGAATTGCCTCCACTTATCGATTAGAATCTTGCTAGGGAACCCTACTCTGGAAAAAATCCATATCAGTACTGCTGCTACCTTAGTAGCTTCAATAGAGGATAGTGCCATAGCCCCAGTGTATTGGGTCGCAAACTCAACCACCGTGAGGATGTAGCGCTTCCTCGTCCAGCTAGGGACCATAAGGGGTCCCACAATGTTGACCGCTACCGTCTGGAAAGGTTCACCGATAACCGGTAGTGGTCTTAGGGAGACCTTCACATGGTCCCCCGACTTGCCTACCCGCCAGCAGGAATCACAGGAGTGGCAAAAATCTGCCACTGTCCGCGATGCCCCCGGCAAGTAAAAACGCTGCAATAGCCAGGATCTGGTGCGGCTGACCCACTGATGTCCCGCTAGTGGGATGGAGTGGGATACCTGCAATAACTGCTGCCTAAACTCCTCAGGCACCACTAACTGTCTCTTACCGGTCCATACGCTGTCTGGAGAACCAGGAGCTTGTTCTCTGTACAGGAGCCCACGGTGCCAGAGATACTGGTCTGACCCACTCTCAGAGGCAGACTTGGACGCCTGGAGTCTCATGCCTTCTAAGCTGGGATCGGACCATACTGCCTCCCTGAACCATGCACCCAGCTCTGGCCACTCATCCTTAGTCACTAAGTCAGGGTATGAGGAAACAGGGACATTGGCCAGGAGGTCAGGACACAGTACGGACCCGGTCTGGCTTACCTGGTCGGTCTCCACGAGAACCTCAGGAATCGGTGGTCCCAAATGCAGGGGACGATGACTTCCTCAGTGGGCAGTGGTAACAAAGGCTCCCCTGCCTGGACAATTACCAGACTTTGGCTCCTTGTGACAGCCACCACAGGAGCATCTTCTTTAGCAAAAGAGCAGATGAGTTGTCCCAGGTCGTTACCGAGTAGCACCTCAGTATCCAACCCAGGTAAAACACCCACATCTCTCACTCCTAGACCGGCACCCCAGTCGAGAAAGACCCAGTCGACCTGGATTGACCTAGGTCATCCGTCTGGCATAGTGACCTGCATCCCTGGTCCAGGGATCAGATCCTCTTGGCTGACCATATCAGGTCGTACCAGAGTAACTGTAGCACCAGAGTCGATCAGGCTGGTTCCCTGGCGATCTGTGATGGTCACTGGTCGCAAATGCTTCCTCCGGACATCATTCATTTGCAGCCCGACAGCTGCAACTTGGTGCCTGCTATCTCCGCTGTGCCGCCTGTAGAGGGTGTAGGGACCACCACCTGGGTCCGCTGCTGGACCTGTTGGATGGCTGCTTGCTGCTCCTCAGTTGGTACCAGTCCCACGGGGGCAACTGGTTTTGCTGATGGAGTACTTTGCCCCGGATGGGGGTGACTGGAACAGCGCAAGTTGGAGCAATCGGGCTTCAGGTGCCTGGTCCGGTTACAGTGATAGCATTGCGGCTCATGCGCGAATCCTGCAGGCTTGGCTGCACTCTCCTCCTTGGAAGACTTTGTCCTCCAGGTTGGGGTGGTACAGGGAGCCGTCGCTGGCTTACCTGCCCGACTGGCAGGGGCCACAGTAGGTAGTGCCACCCGCATCCGATGCTAGGGTTGAGTGGTCACAAATTCATCTGCCAGGGTGTCTGCCTCTTCGCAGTCGTTTGTGAACTGCTGGTAGAACTTCTCCCGAAAGATAAGGTCGAGCAGCTCCTTGTGGGTAAGGGCATTACACCCTTCCCCACCGCGTACCCCAGTGTATCAGCCAGGCCATAAAGTCAGTGTGGGAGGCTCGAGCAGTCTTGTTTTCTGTCCGGAAACCATTCCCGATAAGTCTCGGGATTAACTCGATACTGTCTCAGCACGACCTTTTTAACGTACTCGGAATCTTCACCCTCCTCGGACTGGATCGCCTCGTATGCCTCCTGTTCCCGTCCGCTCAGCTGTGGGACAGGAACTTTACCCAGTTGGCTGGCGGAAGAGAGTACCACTGGCACGGTTTTCAAAGCTCCTCAGGTATCCATCAATATCTGTGGTACGTCTATAAACTACCCAAAACTCTAGTGAGTTATCTTGGGTGGACGGTACTGAGAGTTGCCCCCGCTGAGCATAGGGGATGCTGGGGGGTGAAGGACAGCTTGTACCCACTGTATTTTTTCAGTTGCTGTAGCTCCTGGACCCAGGGCCAGTTCTATAGACGGAATTTCCTCCGGGGAGTGAGCCGGGGTCCCCGAGACCACGAGTACCCCCTGAGTCCCTGAGGTGACCTGGACCAGTCCCCTGGGCTCTGTTTCTCTGCTCTCCACATTGGCAGCAGCTCCCACTGGGTTAGCACTGACAAGGGCATCTTCATGCCCCTCCAGTATAGCTTCCAGTTAAGTCTTGCTGTGTTCCTCTGTCCGCAGACTGAAAGGCTGCACGGTCCTAGGACCGATACTGTCCTGATCGGGAAGCCATCTTAGCCTTGTGGCACTAAACTAGCATGGAAAAGTGTGATTTCCTGCTTTGTATAACGTGTGTCCGACACTACTTGTTTTCAGAGCTCACAATCTACGAGTTCATCTTGCACTATAAATCCCCTCAGGAACTTATAGCCAAAAGACTAATGATCCCACCGCTAACACCAGAAAAAAGTCTGTCACGGGAGTCCAGGACTTTTATCAAATTTATACCTGGATCATTCACTAGGCAAAACATAGAAGGGGAATAAAATGAGGTTTATTCGGGTAAACCCGCGTACACACAATGAAATACAAAGATACAGGTAAAATACATACTTACTGGGGCGCTGGGGGGTGAAATCTGGGTTAAAATAGGTGCAGGCCGCCTGCTTCGGAAGGCTTACTCTGACCGGGAAATTCACCCGGCTCTCTTGGTCCTCCTTTTTGGCTAAAAAACCTTAGCCGCGACCACTACGTTCTAAAACGAGAACTTGGACCTCGCGTCTGACAGCCTCAGCTAGACATTCTTTCTTACCTCCATAAATGAAGCCAGTTGCTCTGCTATTCACAACAAAGCAACTTTGAAAAACCCACCTTTGCATCACCGGCCAAAAACACAGGATCGTCTGGTTCTCTGACTGGGGATTCTCCTTGCATACCTTCCGCTGTTCTATGTTCAGCATGGAGGTAGGAGGAGCGACCAATCGCAGCGTGGGAATTCCTCCCCGCCAGCCAATAGGAATAGGGGCTCATCCTTTAGCTGCCGTCAGAGGAGGGGACGTGCCAAGCTGGCTCGGGATGCCCTGTGGGCGGGATATATGAATTGACCACTGGGAAACATGTCGGCATTCTACCGCTTCCCCCAGTCACCCCATTGCCACCTATTGGGCAGGCTCCACTGAGTCTGGTAAACGAGGGTCCTCCTTACATGGTCATCTGTTCTCTGGACCCAGTACTCTTCCCTGCCCCGGCCACTTAGCACCCTGACACCTCCTATTTGAACTACAATGTCTATCCAGACTTCCCGGCACCTATATGGATGCCCGGGCTGACTAAATACACATTTACAGTAAATGCACCAAACATATAAACCATATTTTAATAAAGTATGGACATTGGGGCACCTTATACTTGTAAGGGAAATGGATCTGGGATATCTGGGCTTGAAAACCAGGAGTCTGGGGGACACTGGGCAGCCCTGGTGTAATTCCACCCGTGTACCGGCAAAGGGGTAGCTGACTCCTGACGAAGCACGCAGCGAACCGCGTTGAGTCATCGTGAGTGTCATCGGAGGGGAGAGACATCATCACGCATCGAGAGAGCCGGTGGCGCATCTGTTCTCGGCACGATCGAGTGTGGGTGACATCCGTCTCTCGTGCAGTGATCAAGAGACGCAGAGAGAGGGACCACTTCTCTACTCTCTCTGAGCAGCTCTTCCAGATTGGTACTGCCCGGTAGGATTAATGCAGTGGGAGTCCCATTTGTAATCATGGAAACCCAGCTGTGTTAATTCTTATGGGAAATCCCCCCCTGTGCTGTGCTTGGCAGCGATCACGCCACACTTGGGCAGCGGTCTAACAGCTCCAAGTGCCACGCAAGGTTAACTTGAATAGTGGCCCATCTGTAAGTAGTTGAGTAACAACTATAAAAGGCCCCCAGCACACACTCAAACCATTTACTCTTCATGCATCCGGCAGTCTTCTTTTAGCTCAAGTACAAATGGAAGGACAAAGGAAGTCTCATATGATTAGTAGGTATAGTTAGAGCATCTGCAGGCTGCTATAACAGTGGTCTCAATTTTGTTATCTTTGTACGGTACGTGACCTACAGTAAATCCTGGGGATCAGGGTATTGCAGTCAAAGTGATTTTCATGGAGTTACCAATGTAGGCACTGATAGGTGGCACTGTTGCTTCAAATGCTTATATACAGTACCTATGAATTTAAGTATAGCACCTAGCAAAGCTGAACCAACAAAATGTGTTAACATTGTGGCATATTTAATACCTGGGATTTGAAATGATACAACTAGTGTTTATACCGTTACCCAATGTAGAAATATTAAGTAGTATTTAATTATATGTATCTGCTACAGTATAAAGATTGTATATTTATTATAGAAACATGTTTGTCTGTCTTATCTTTAAGCCACTATAGAAAAAAATATAATTCAAAAGTATTGATGATATATTTAAATTAACTAACAATATGATTCTATTACCATTTAGCAAATTTAAAAATTGTAAATCACCGGATTTGCGTGGAAATTAATAATCACTTTAAGAATCAATCAGACACATTTAATGAAAACCATATAATTTCACACAAATTACATTGAAAATAAAAAGGAAACTATCTTTAAACACTATACTATTTTCTGCTCCCTACATTATATAATATTAACATCATGTTAGATTTTATTGCCAGTAAGTGAAAATGCAGTTACAGGAATTAAAAACATGTGTATATTCATGATGTTACATACATACCTCATGACCTTTATTTCCAGGATTTGATTTGCTTTCTTTCGGCTTCTGTATGAAACAAGACAAGGGTGGATAATAACACTACCATTTTTATTTAACTTTAATATCTCAAAAGCAGCAGAAATTGCAAATATAGTCCACAATGGAAAAAAAGGGAAGTTCCATGAACTGCTAATTTGACCTGATGTTCAGAGGGTTACATAACAATATGCATACACCCTATTTTCATGCACATCTTATTGTGAGGTACAGTACCGTATGTTTGCATATAATTATCTATGGAAAATCTGGAAACAGAAAACTGCACCAGTTTAATGAGGAAAATGCCATTTGCGGATCCTTATAGGTTACACTTAGTTGGCAGCAGAGGTGTTTCAGATTGTCAAACCTTTTATTTGAAAGGGTCTTTATAATTAATATGAATGCTTTTATATAACAATATTATCCTATTTGCTCTACAAATAAACATTATGCATTATTACCCAATTACAATTGGTACATGTGTGTTGTAATGAAAAATAGGGTTAATACATGTAGGATATAAGTTATTAGTAAATATTGCTCTCAACGGCCTATTCATTAAAGTGCCAGAACACCCTTGCTCAATCCCCTGAACAACTGCAGACAATGATGTGATCAAAATCATGTATGTATGTCTTTATTTATATAGCGCCATTAATGTACATAGCTCTTCACAGCAGTAATACATGTGACAATCATATAAATAACAAATAATACAAATAACAGATGATGGGAATAAGTGCTTCACACATAAAAGGAACATTTAGGAAAAGGAGTCCCTGCTCCGAAGAGCTTACAATCTAATTGGTAGGAGGAACATACAGATACAGTAGGAGGAGTTCTCAAAAATCATGAGTTCTCAATACAGTATATTAAAAAGGATTGTTACAAAAACATTTGCATGAGATTTCTGCATCAAACGTGTTTGGTTTGATGCAGTTTGACTTGGGCCAGGTCCCCAGCGGCGTACATGCCACCCACCACAACACAGCTCTCTATAGGGCAGGCCCCAGTGGCTGTGTGTGTGTGGGCGCGCAAAGCGCTGTGACGCGTATGCTGGCAGGGATGACAATAATTTTGTCTTCCCGTGCAGTGACGCGATCACGTGGTCGGCACGCACCAATAGAAGAGCAGATATGCCCCATCATGGCCGCGTCCCCACTACAGGCCGCCGATCACGGCTTTAAACTGTGCACGCTCCGCCAGGTGCATGTGCTGCAGGTGAGACTGAGGCCATAGCCTTAGAGTAACTCTCTTTTGCACTCTCAAATACATGTGTCTGCCTCTTTAATTGTTATGTCTTCTGGCTAATATTTGTAATGTTTAAATAGCAATCCCCAACCAAACTATTTCTTTTTTTTATATCTGAAACAGGGGTTTCCCGGAGCTGAAGCACTTCACTCTAATCTCTGATACCTAAAATATGAATTTTTTTGCGTGCTGGTGCAAAAATGAAAAAACTGTTTGCCAGTCACCCAATGTAAAGACGTAACATCATGGCTAATTCTTGGCTACTGGAGTAATTCGCGGAAAATAAAATAAGAGAAGTAACTTCACCATGTTGGGGGTTAAAGACTCCTCAGGGTCTATCTATACACAGTAGGAGGAGAAAAATGAAGCGCTAATGATAGAACAAAGATGATCAAAAAAAGAGAGATGCTATTCCAAAAACAAATGAGTATACTGCAGGAAGCAGTGTGTCAGGGCACAGCCAAGGATGATCAGGATAACAGCTTGTGTTAAAAGGTAATCTTTATTCGAACATCATGGTGCAGACAAAAAAATGGAGGGTAGCTCTTACGCGTTTCACGCCTAAATGGCGCTTCGTCAGAGAGTAAAAATGTTATGCTGGGACCCCCTTAATATAGTGCTTCTGATTACGGTTCAAATTATTCACAGCCGCGGCTCCGTTGGCCGGAAGTGACGAAACCGGAAATTGAAAACCGGAAGTGACGCGACGGACTCCATGCATCGTCAATTTCCGGTTTTCAATTTCCTGACACACTGCTTCCTGCAGTATACTCATCTATTCATCGTTATCACGGATGCACGCCATCAACAAGAAGAAGACAGGCTTTCCTCATGTGAGTTTTTTATCCTTTTCTATTTTGGAAGGTGTATTACCAAGGTGGTTGCAAGCGTGTGTGACATTGTCCTCATTAGGAGTAATGTGGTGGAGCTAATCATTCTCCACTCACAGCACCCCTAGGACTTCAATATATATGTCCTATACACAACGCTCACCTATACACTCATCACTCACATTTATATTAGACGCCTGCATTACTACATCTTCAATCAAGAAAGTCTACATGGACATTATCATAATCATTCCTCTATAGTCATTTTGAGCACTATTGATGAACTTTGTTCCTCTATTCCAAAAACAAGATATTTTAATGGGCATGCAGACAAAAAAAGCGAAGGTGTCGCCCCACCAACGCGTTCACGCCGTAGCGCTTTATCACCTTGATACGCACTGGTTTCACGGTCAGAGAGGCGGGGAGAAGGGAAAGCACCCAGTAAAACAAAATAAGACTTTGCTTAAAATATTATTGGACAGATGGATAGTTTCATATGTCCATATATGATATACGTACCAAATGTCTCATTTCAACAGAGAGGCTTCCGTTTGCAGACTCTTCAATGCTCATTACTTTGACAGGTGTTCCAATGAGGACAAATTTTCGGTTACTGCAGATAAACAAAACATTTCACTTTTAGATACACATGTTTGTTTTGACATTTTATTTTATGTAACCCGGGTCCCCTCTGGTCCCCCATAGCCCCTACCTCCTGGAGAGGGTGCGCTAGGCAGCCGAGGCAGGGGGCAGGTTCTCGCACCGGCAGGAAGGTTGCGCAGGCGAGCGCATCACAGGAGGATCCAGCAGCTCTCTTTGCAGGGCGCCGCCATGTTGTGATTGGCCGCGCATCCGCAGTATAAGTAGAGCGGTGGCCATTAGCTAGAATAGGCTCCACCAGGGACTACAACCCCCTGAAGCCGCAGTGGCTGAAATCACGTGGGCTCGAACAGTCAATAGGGCTGCAGCAATTCCCTGCTCACCAGAAAGATACTTTTCGCGCATTTTGCTGCCAAGTTAGTCGGAGCTGGGACAAGGAAGGGGTAGGTTGTGTGTGCAGGGGTCTGTGGCTCCTGCACTAGGCCAGAACCCCCTGTTAAGCCCAAGCTAGACCCCCTCAGTTTGTTGTTGCTGCAGGGAGAGGCCCATAGATAGGGACACTGCCCCAGTAGTACCAGTGAGAGGGACACAGACAGGATAGGGCGGTACCCTGTCCTTTGGTGGTCTGGAACCAGACACCTGCTGTCACAGAGACTCTTAAAGGTGGTACCATCCAAGCGGGACCCACCCACCGTAGAGGCGAAGGCGTCGCGGGTCGCCAACGGGTCTGTGGACCCCATCTGTATCATCGGCATCATCTGAGCACCCGGGTGTGGACACACCCGGCAGGCATCCATTTCACCAAGTGCACCAACTTTACACGGGCTGGTGGGGCACACACGTTGGAGGGTGAATTACTCTATGGACACCAGGGTGTTGTATGCTTAGAGGCACCCTAGTACTTGGGAAGGTACACCCATCTAGGGTGAAGACACGGTGCAAAGGGGGGAACGATTGAAGGGGTACGGCCCTGTGAGGCTTGTATGTTTTGGAGAGTTAGTATTATTGGACTGTGTAGTAATACTGTTATATCTATACAAATGTGTTTTATTACATGGGGTTCCTGTAACGGGGTAATTCCACACAGTAGAATCCCGTACAGGTGGAGGCGCTACCGAGCACCAATTCAGGTACACCCCAGGTTCCCAGCAGAGGAGGTTCAGGTTTCCTTTGAGCACAGGTATTGCATCGCACCACACACGCCGTAGCCCCACATCTCCCAGGGAGTGGGGGAAAGTGTGTTACATTTATAATTTTAATTTCTTACCTTAAATTTAAGGATGGATCCCTGAAAGATGAAGAAATTTTTTTATTAAATGGGCCTGATTTGGCCTAGCAGGTAGGATTAGAAATACATATTTAGAAAGTTGATAGACAGTTTTAAATGAGTGTATGGTGATGGTTGTAGCCATCAGATGAAACCCTTTGCTGCCAGAAGTACTGTACTGTACCTGCTACAAATCGCGGGTTTCTCTGGTAGCAGAGAGGTACTAGTCTTGACATACCGTACTTCAGTTCAAATTTCCCTGTTCTTCCACAATCTAATCATATAAACCAGCTTTGACTTCTGAGTTAAATGTTTACACCTACCATCCTTTTCAACGTCAAAGTAGATCCTAACGACTAAACTAACTCTTATTATGGCTTCATAAACACTTCTATCACGCTGGTAAAAAATATTTTCATTAATAAAAATGAACCACGTCAATGATTGTAAATGTGTTATTCATGGTGCTCAGAGGGAAATGTATGAGTCAGCTATCTTAATCGTGTCCACACAAATATCAAGCCGTTTTTACCCCAAATTAGTGCTTCTACTTCAAAGAACAACTAATTAAATACTACAGTAAAGTTACCAAATCTAGATATTCTTAACTAATCCGTGTAGTCCAAATGTACTAAATAAATCATTAAATGACCCCACAGAGATCAAAGAAAAAAGTTTTCTGATCTCTTGCACAATATTTTGGGCAAATTAACACTTACTTGTCAATTGTTGCTTTAACACGTAATTGATAATTCAGTTCTGGTAGTTTAACTAGTAGCCTGTAACAAAGGATAGGAAAAGAATGAAGATTTAAAGCAAGTGGATCCCTAAAAATGGTGTTTGCAGTGTAAAATCCCTATGCACGTTATTTTGTATAGAGAGGTACTTTGAAACCAGTAGTTAATGTCTAATTAAATAACCCCCACAGTGCCAGAGAGCCTTCACCTCCATGACCACGCTCTTGCTATCTCTTGCACACACAACCTACCCCTTCCTTGTCTTGCTATCTCTTCTAGGTGAGGAATCCCCCCACTTCTGTTTCATTACCGTTCACACTAGTGCGGAGCAATGACTGCAAATGCCTCCCAGATAACATGCAGACCCCAATAAGGTAATGTTGACAAATTATACATGTACTTGACTTCCTTACAAAGATCTCCCTTAAAGTAAAAGTTGACCTTATTTGTTTCCTGTGTAAAAAGGAATATCTATTTTCTTTGGCTCCATTTAATTCAAATCTTATATGGTAATTATTATTCTGCCCGTTTATGTCTTTGGATGACAGCAGGGCCACCGACAAGGGGAGACGGTACTGTTGTCCCGGGCCCAGTGAATAAAGGGGCCTAGGCCCCTGCTGGCGACTAGGGCCTGAAACCGCGAGCCTCTAAGACACTCCCCTCCATAGGCTGCTGCCCCTCCCCAGGCCAATCTGCAGGCCCCACAGACTGCCCCCTTTAAGAGCCACTAGCAGCCACATCCATGGGCACCAGCAGGCATGCTCTCCACGGGCATCTATCAGCCCCTGCAAGCAGGCCTCTAAGAAGGCTGCAGGTAGGTCCCCCCTACTGTGTCTCTCCCTGCACACCAGTCCCATACCTATTCCCCCAGGCCCATATCTTCATAACTCCTCTACCTAGGCACACCTATCAACCCTTCCCCTTGGCCCATACCTTCTACCCCCCAGACTCATATCTCCCTCCAAGCCCATACCTTCTCAACCATAAGACCATACAAACTCAAATATATTTTGTTACTATAGACACATTAAAAGTTTTAAATATTGCTTAAAATATCATCAATCACCTACACTTACCCCATTAAACATGCCAATGCCATTATTTCACATCAGTTCTAAAATGGACTGCCCTATTAAATAATCACTAGAGGGGCAGAATTATGGACATTCGCTGCTGAAGAAAAATTTGCAAAGACATATAACTTTGCTAGAAAATCTTTGAAAGTACTTTGATACCAATGTTCGCAAAAATTTAGTGGAAGCAGCAAGGAAGTATTGGAGAATTTTGTAGATATTTGCATGAATAAATTGTGAATGTCTAATATTTCTATATTTGTTAATCAACAAAAAACCTTTGCACCAACATTTAGCAAATTCACATATTTTGTTAGATGCTGATTCGTTTTCGGTTGTAATACCTTTCAGGGGACAAACATTAGAATTCTTCATAGAGAAATAATAATGTGCAGAGCTTTTGAATCCTCATAGGTTTCTTCTTCAAGTGTACTGAGTACACATGTCAGTTCACTGAAAGTTATTATAAACTACATTTCCTAGGACCAACACATCTACAGTACTAGAATTTTTTTCTTTTTAAGAAATTTGTGAGAACTAGACATGAAAAACAATAGATAAATCCCAAAAGTTTCATAGTGTTTGAACATATTACCTTAATTTAACAGTGAACTGTATTTCAGTTTTAAGCACCAGAGGTCGCTGTGGGTGAGTTGGCATGCACGGCTGTCTCTCTACAATAAACGAGCTGGATAAAGAAAACAAAGAAACGTTCATAGAGCAAATAGTTACTGTACATTTCTCTTTCAAATGCTATACTTCAGAATAATGTAATTTGTCATATCAAGAACATAGTGATAAACCACTCACCAGAGATAATCTAGCATAAAAAGACTTGGTGCATAGGGAAATAATTACATACTGTATAAACACTTGAGAAATGACCAACAGGGGTCACTAAAGCCCTTAGAATGATGCACTCAAAAGTCTATAGACTAGGGAAATGTATACACAGACATATATATATATATAGTGGTGTGAAAAAGAAAGTACACCCTCTTTGAATTCTATGGTTTTATATATCAGGACATAATAACAATCCTTAGCAGGTCTTAAAATTAGGTAAATAAAACCTCAGATGAACAACAACACATGACATATTACACTGTGTCATGATTTATTTACCAAAAATAAAGCCAAAATGGAGAAGCCATGTGTGAAAAACTAAGTACACCCTTACTGCTTCCATAGGAATTAATATGCTAAGTAGCAGCAGCTTCATTCCTGAAGAAGCAACAGTGAAACGCGTTGAATAATATATTATATACACTGGCAGTATTACACTATTGTGGTTCTTTCTTTTATTTCTGGATGACCATACATTTAAGAATACTTACCATAGAGGGTACATCCAGGGCCTATCCAGCTGCATCCAGAGAGTCAGATGTGAAGATAGCATAAAGAGCTCCTTTCAGAGAGAGAAGAATCTCTGTTCCGTTTGTGTTCTTCTTTTCACTTGTGAGTGAGACCTATTGCCTATACTAGATAGTGTCCATTGTCTATTGGCTACACAATATTTTGTTATTTTATCTTTCCACATATTATACCACGAGAATCATCAGCACTCCCCTTACCAGGAAGAAGAAATATCACTACTTTGGACTAGCAAATGGTCCTGATAAAGGGTGTTGAGCAGCTCGTTTTTATTATACAGCAGCGGCAGCTTTTATTCTTACAAATCACCGGCTTTTACCTGGCATGTTCCTGGAATGCCACGCTGTTCACCTGGAGCATGCCGGGCTCCTTTTGCCTTCCCAGCCAGGCGCATGCCCGGCTGACGCGCGGTTGATGTGTTAATTGATAATGGTTCAGGATTTACTAGGCTGCAATGCTTCGCGTGTCCGCCAGATGGCATAAATTCATGAATTGTAATGCAGTATATATATGTATGTATATATATGTATGTTTAACAGTATTATACTATGTTTTGATTTCCCTTACATGTTTACCCACCTCGTGTGGAGCATCTATACAGAAGGGCGAAATCCATGATACTGGTTGTATACTTTTTATATTATTTATTATTTAATATTTAATCTATTTTTAATATATTGTATTACACATCACAGTGCAGAGCGCCATAGATATAACTATTTTTCCTTTCTTAACCCCTTCATTGCCTTAGCGGCTATCAGCTATGGTAATGAAGCAGCATTTCTGTATTTTTAATAATATTGTGCAGGAGAAGGGGGTCCCCTGAGCATTAATTTCTGGCTCAGGGAACCCCCTGCTCACTGTACAATATTATTAAAATACAGAAATGCTGCTTCGTTACCATAGCACATAGCCGCTAAGGTAAGGAACGAGTGTTTATTTATATATGTGTTTTATTTATACTGTACATGTGCAGAGGGTCTCCGGAGCAGAAACGTTTTTGTTTTAGGTTCGGGGACCCCCTGCTTCCCGAGATACAGGCCACTTTAGGGGGTGCCGGTATCCCTCTGCTTGGTTTACATGTCGCGGTCACGTGATCGGGACCTTTAAATGCAGAGGGATACCGGCACCTCATAAAGGGGGCTGTATCTCGGGAAGCAGGGGGTCCCCGGACCTGAAACCAATGCGGTTCAGCTCCGGAGACCCCCTGCACATCTACACTATGAATAAAAATGTATTTTAAATAATTTTTAATGTGCCGATGTTTGCGCAGAGAGAGCAGCGGTTCTCTCTCTGCTGCAAACACATCTCGCCAGGGGACGGCCTATAGTATCATTGATGTGCATATACAGTACTGTATGTGTATGTTAGGGGTTATAGGGGTTGTTGTTATACAGTATATACTGTATATATACAGTATATACTGCATTACAATTCATGAATTTCTCGGCTTCAAAGACAACAGCTCGCAAACGCCCCCATGCGTTTTTACACGGCATTGCAGTATTGCAGCCAGCGGGAATAAAATGCTTAAATCACGGGCGCGATATAACGCTATATACCCCGGGAGAAAACGATACAAAACCGCACATCACCGGGATATTCCGAAATTCGCGGAGCTAGCCAAGTAAGAATAAAGTTGGTCGGTAGTGTACATGTTGTATAAGCAACTTTATTTGTCACGATTTGGTGGGGGTTGTTTATTATATTAATTATATTCACACTTATTTCAGTAGATTATCACCATCACATTGTATTTTGGGTGATTATGCACTTGATGTGATTTTTCACTTTGTTGCAAAGGCGCCTGGTACACCTTTTTTCTTTCTGTTACCTCAATGGGAGAGGCTGAGCTTCACGACTATACCTACAATATTACTCCCCAGAGGGAGTAGCTGAAGAACAGCTCAGACGGGTCAAGAGTTAGGTACCCTCCCAATCGGGTAACCTATGATCAAATTGGGGCACCCCACTATGAGGCTCAGCAGTGGTCTCGGAGTAAAATACATGCGGTAATTGTCATGTTTATCCAGATGTACAATCTCATGTAAAGTCATTGCAATGTTAAGGTTGTATATATCAGACTGCATTTTTATTATGTAACTCTGTGTGGGTATATTGTTGTGTTATTTGGTTTCCAAGCGGGGACGTTGGTCTTTTCACCAGGGGGATCATGTAACCAGGCTCCCTCTGGTCCCCCAGTTTCGCGCTTCCCCTCCCCTTACCTCCGGTGCAGGGAGGTTGATGTGGGGGGAGTGGGTCACCGGAGACCCGCGGCGGATGCCGCTGCAGGGCGCCGCCATATTGATCATGTGCGCATGCTCAGATAGATCACTAGTCCGGTGGCCATGTTGGGATTGGCGCAAGTTGGTTCACGCATGTTCAGGAAGTCGCGCACACGCAGTGTAAGCCTGCGAAGCGGCAGCAAATCACAGGAGGCCTTTTGCAGGGACTACAAGTCCCATGAGTCTTAGGGAGGACCATGTGACTTATAAGAGCCAATAGGGCTTCCAGATTTTCCTGCTCAGGGGATTGCTACATTTGGCGTGCTGAGGAGCACGTTAGTCGGTGCTGGGACAGCAGAAGGGTAGGGTGTGCATATGCAGGGAGCCAGTGGCCCCTGCACTAGGCCAGAGACCCCCATAGGCCCCAGCTAGGCCCCAACTCCCCTGTATAGTTTGTGGCTGCTACAGGGACAGGCCCTTAGACAGGGACACTGCCCCATTAGCTGCACTAGTGACAGGGACACCAGTGAGCGCCGCACAGCAGTTGCGGCCTGTGGTCTGGGACCAGACCACCATTGAAAGACAGAGAGACTCTCTACAGTGTGGGACACTCCAGCTGGATACCACCCCACACGGAGGCGGAGTCATCACGGACCACTTAAATTGCTGGATCAGTGGATTCTGTCTGTCCTTTTGTCGGCGCGCCCGGGTGCTGGAGCACCCGGCAGGTACTTAATAATACCACGTGCACCAACCTCACACCAAGTCTAGTGGGCAGCGCTGTCTCACACATTGGGGTGGGTACGGGACTCAGAGGACACGGTGTTGGGAACGTGGTGGTGGGTTACGGCCGTGTGAGGCTTGGCGGGTAGCTGTACCTCCTTTGCATTCATTATTGCTGTTTATGATCCAAGTGTTGTGCTGATTATACTGTTTCATATGCTAAGAGTAAAGTGTTATTGTTTTCCCACATTGGTGTGTATCATTCATATATCTTTCTGCCCGGTGTTATCCCACATAGCTAGGATCCCGCGCAGGTGGAGGCGCTGTCACTTATCATTCCAGGCACACCCCAGGCTCCCAGCGGTGGAGGCTCAGACCTCCTGTGAGCCAAAGATAATGCACCACACACACCGTAGTTGCCTTATCTCCCAGAGGGTGGGGGAAAGTGTGCTACATACAAAATATATATATTATCAGTTAGGTCCGGAAATAATTGGACACTGACACAATTTTCATAATTTTGGCTCTGTACGCTACCACAATGGATTTGAAATGAAACAACTGAGATGCAATAAAAGTGCAAACTTTCAGCTTTAATTCAAGGGTTGGAACAAAAATATTGTATGAAACGTTTAGGAATTGCAACCATTTTCATACATATTCCCCTTATTTCAGGGGCTCAAATGTAATTAGACAAATTAACACAATCATAATTTTTAGTACTTTGACAAGACTCCTTTGCTGGCAATGACTGCTTGAAGTCTGGAACGCATGGACATCACCAAACGCTGGGTGACATCCTTTGTGATGCTTTGCCAGGCCTTTACTGCAGCTGTCTTCTGTTGTTGTTTGTTCGTGGGTCTTTCTGCCATAAGTTTTGTCTTCAGCAAGTGAAATGCATGCTCGATCGGGTTGAGATCAGGTGATTGACTCGGCCATTGCAGAATATTCCACTTCTTTGCCTTAAAAAACTCCTGGGTTTCTTTCGCAGTATGTTTTGGGTCATTGTCCATCTGTAAAGTGAAGCGCCGTCCAATCAACTTCGCTGAATTTGTCTAAATCTGAGCAGACAATATATCCCTATACACTTCAGAATTCATCCGGCTGCTTCTGTTTTCTGTCACATCATCAATAAACACTAGTGACCCAGTGCCATTGTAAGCCATGCATGCCCATGCCATCACACTGCCTCCACCGTGTTTTACAGATGATGTGGTATGCTTTGGATCATGAGCCATTCCAAGCCTTCTCCATACTTTTTTCTTCCCATCATTCTGGTACAGGTTGATCTTAGTTTCATCTGTCCAAAGAATGCTGTTCCAGAACTAGGCTGTTTTTTTTAGATATTGTTTGGTAAAGTCTAATCTGGTCTTTCTATTCTTGAGGCTTATGAACGGTTTGCACCTTGTGGTGAACCCTCTGTATTTGCTCTCGTGAAGTCTTCTCTTTATGGTAGACTTGGATAATGATATGCCTACCTCCTGGAGAGTGTTCTTCACTTGGCTGGATGTTGTGAAGGGGTTTTTCTTTACCATAGAAAGGATCCTACGATCATCCACCACTGTTGTCTTCTGTGGACGTCCAGGCCTTTTTGTGTTGCAGAGCTCACCAGTGCGTTCTTTTTTTCTCAGAATGTACCAAACGGTTGATTTGGCCACTCCTAAGATTCCTGCTATTTCTCTGATGGGTTTTCTTTTTTTTTGCAGCCTAAGGATGCAATGTTTCACTTGCATTGAGCATGACCGCATGACCGCATGTTGTGGGTTCACAGCAACAGCTTCTAAATGCGAATGCCACACCTAGAATCAACTCCAGACCTTTTACCTGCTTAATTGATGATGAAATAACGAAGGAATAGCCCACACCTGTCCATGAAACAGCTTTTGAGCCAATTGTCCAATTACTTTTGGTCCCTTGAAAAAGAGGGGGCTACATATTAAAGAGATGTAATTCCTAAATTCTTCCTCCAATTTGGATGTGAATACCCTCAAATTAAAGCTGATAGACTGCACTTTAAGCCGATATTCATTATTTAACTGTAACTTGAATTTATTTTGGTACACAGACAAAATAACAAAACTTTTATCAGTGTCCAATTATTTCCGGACCTAACTGTGTGTGTATAAATATGTATTTAAATATGGTGCCACCTTGACAAAGGTACCATTCGTGGACCGAAACGTTGGTTTTGTGTTTATTTTTTCAATACACTTGTTTGTTCAATTCTGGAGTGCTGCCTGCTGATTTCGTTTCCAAACGGTATCGTATTGCTTATTCTTCATTATAGGATCTGCACCCACACCAGTGACTATTATTACGGAGTGCTTTTTGTTCTTTTTCTATGTTATATATATATATATATATATATATATATATATATATATATATATACACACACTTTTTGCATCATTCTAGCGCTTTAGTGACCCCTGGTGGTCACTTCTCAAGTGTTTAAATGTAATTTGTTAACAGATTAGATGCCTTGCATCTAAAATGATCAATTTGGCATTGAAGGAGTTTATCCAGCCCCTAATATTACTGCATTGTCAAAATAGAGAGGGTAAATAAAGTAGAAATGTTGGGTAAAGGACAGCTGGGAAAAGTGCACAATAAAGGGAGAGAGGAAAGGGAAAGAGAAAAGTAAATCAGCATTAGTACTGGAATCTAAAATATACCTGTTTTGAACCCCAAAATGCTGGTACCACTACTTTGTAGTTGTAGCCCATGTACCCCCCCCCCCCAAGTGAGATTGGGGGTATACGCTATGGATGCTACACGTGCTGCCTTTACCTGTTGGCTCACAGGGGCCTAAGCCTCCGCCCACGGGGAGCCCGGGGTGATATAATACAATACTCTCGGTGCAACGCCTCCACCTGTGAGGGATCCCAGCGTAGTGGGAGGAGCCCCTCAAAGGACCCAATAATATAAGCACACACTGTGTATAAAACAATAACATTTACTGGCACAGGAATAACTCTTAACGCTCTAATGGTCACTAATAGGTACAACTACCCATCAAGCCTGGCACGGCCGTAACCCACCACTGTGTTCCCCCTCACCGTGTCCACAGAGAGTCCCACACCAAACCCCAATGTGTGAGACAGCGCTGCCCACTAGGTGAGGTGAACTTGTTGGTGCACTTTTTGTATAGGTACCTGCCGGGTGCTCAAGCACCCGGGCACGCCGATTGGAAGACAAAGGGGATCTGCCGATCCAGCTATGTCATCCGCGACGAGTCCGCCTCGGCGTGGGGTGGTATCCCGCCAGAGTGTCCCACTGTGAAGATAGTCTCTGTATTTTGTAGGGTGATCTGGTCCCAGACCACAATTATCAGGCTGCGCAGTGTTGCAGCTGTGTCCCTGGCTTATCAAATAGCTAATGGGGCAGGGTCCCTACCTAAGGGCCTGTCCCTGTAGCAGCCACAAGCTTCCCAAGTGAGTCAGGGCCCAGCTGGGGCCTAGGGGAAATCTGGCCTAGTGCAGGGGGTAACTGGCCCCTGCACACATACACCCTCCCCTACCTGTCCCAGCACAACTAACTATCTGGCCTGGGTGCGCCAAATGTATCTATCCCTGCAGGGGAATCCTTGAGCCCTATTGGCTGCTTTGGGTCAAGTGGTGCCTTGCCCTTATGCACCCTGGGGCTTGTAGTCCTAGTGGAGCCTATCCCTATCAGCCCCCGCGTGCGCCTAGCATACTGCGCATGTGTAACAGCCTCCGGAGCTTGTCCTGCGCATGGGCAACCTCCGCGCACTCCAACATGGCACCCTGCAGAAGAGGCCGCCGGCGAGCCCTCCGCCACCCACAACATCCCCCACGGCAGCAGAGTTAAGGGGGGGGGGGGGCAAACAGGAGGACCGGAGCACCAGAGGGCACCAGAGGGCACCAGGGCTACATAGTGTTAAAGTTGTTTTGTAACGGAATTCATCATTTTTATATGGACTACAGTTATCTTCTTGCCTGTACCTTTGGAAGATGTTGATGATGAGGAAAATCACACGTTCCATTAAATATTGTTTCTGCTGTGGGATTGGATCCCCTTCATAAGTCACCTTTGTCCACAACTCATCCAGTTTCTGGATTTGCCTTCGCAATTGAAATAGACTTTCTGCCAGCAGTGTGAACCTTAAAATAAAATGAAATGGTTTAATCAAGGAATCCAATACTTGGGGAGACAGAAATGGCCCTTACAACACAATTGGTTTGTTTAAGAAAAGATCCACAGACTAAAATGTAAAGCAGTCTCTAGAGTCAGAAGATATGATTGACTATAAGTTTCTGATGCTTGCTAAAGAGGTGTAAACCTTTCTCCCATACTGTAGTTACCATAAATGGAGTAATATATCAACCGACTTGCATACATCCTGTTATAACTTGAGCCCTGTAGGTCCTCCTGAATAGCACATATGCTGATACTGTCACTCCACATACTCCATTTGCACACAGATGTGAGCTGAATGACACAGGCAAAATAACTTGACAAACATGCTAGCAGACAGATATTGAAATGTTGGTAACATCATTGAGCTGTCTGCAGACCATTTTTGCTTATGTTTTACACCAATGATATCCATGTAGTAAATATAAATATATAAAAATATAAATATAGAATATATAAAGATTGGAATTAGAGAACCCAGGACTCTGGCAGTGCAACCCTGAAAATAACATTTTGTTTATACATGCAATTGTTTAGTATTAGTTTTACCAATTTTGAAACTGATCAAGGCTGCCGTGCAGTGGTCCACCAATGCATGCAATCTGTTGACGCCTCTTCCAATCCCTTAGCTCTTCAACAAGCTTCTTACTCATCAAGGTGTCAATTTCATCAACTATCTGCGTCATTTTCCGAAGTGCTTCCTGCAGGGCATGGATAAACTCATCTAGAATGATCATTTCATAGAGCAAAGATAACAATCATACTCATTGCTGTGTCTGAACTCTGACAATCAAAATTACAATCTACTGTACCTTCAGTGAACTAAACTGAATAAAGGTATCTTGTGAGCAAGCAAAACAGAGGAGGAGATTCAGTACAGGTTGGTCATTTTGAATTAAATATCGCCAATTTTTCACCAAAGTAAATCAGAGAAAAAAGACGTTTTAACTACTGTAGTCGAAACATATCAGCAATAATTTTGAATCGGCACATGTAAATGAGTACTTATCGCAAAATTACTATTATTATTTAACTATACAAATATTACTCACTAAACTGAAATATCTGATGACATTGGGCTACCACCAAAACATATCGCCTGGAGTAACACCTATCCATGGCCTGCCTTAAATATGTATATAATGGCCACTATATACAGATATAGCAACACTTACTGTCCCCGTGACCACGCGAAACCAAGTGCAATTCCCCGGTATTCTTTGCATGTTATAGCACCGTGGCTGCCAAATAGTGTCTTGCATTAGCACTTTGCAGTAATGACAGGCAGTGCTAGTGTATCTTTAACCTAAATTCAATGCACAGTACAGTATTCTGAGGCTATTACTATAATAATGCACGTTTTGTACTGTTCTATGTAATGTAACCCACACCTTATTCCTTTACATTTTTTCATGCTATGAAACTTCAGATAAGAGACAGTCTTTATAAATAATAAGATATTTATTCAAGTAAATTAGAAGAGCATGTATTGTACTGTTCATCGTGTAAGCTTTAGGAAAACATTTATTGCTTTAAACAATAACATAAATAACAAATACTTGGGAAAAATAATACAATCTTCTTCCATCAACATACTCTAGCTGTCACTTGTACAGTTTAACCTGTAAGATATTTAAAAAGAAATACATGCATTAACTAAACACTATGCTGCTTTGTCAGAACACTTATGCGCATGCGTGCTCAATGCGTTCCATTGAATTTGCCCACGTGTGGTACAGGTGTATGCCAATTGAATGGAATGCACACAATTGCTTTCCATTCAATTACTGCGCATGAGCACTCGACACCTCCTGGATGGAACGCACAATGGTATGTTTCAACGATTCTAATGCGCATCCAGATATTGTGGTCTCTTTTGCAGCAGTCTATCCAGAGGTGAATAGAGATGATCCATGTGCCTCACCATATGGTCCACCCCCCCCTTTTTTTTGTGAATTAAGTAGAGATGGGCTAACCTGTCTGAGTCAGATTTGAGGAATTTCGCCGGCTTTCTAAGCCAAATCAAATCCACGGAATGAAATCTACACTTGGATTGCTTCATTGTAAAGCCACCCGGATTCTTCAAAATCTGCATTGATGGTTAAATAATTTGTTAACATATGAAGTTTAAATCTGGATAATGGATTCGGATCTCTGAAATAGGGCTTTTGCAAGGAGGAAAGGAGATAATCTAACAAAATACATATCCCTTGGAGATCTGCTAATAGACAGTGACAGTAATGCTACCCAGCAGTTTGTTTTGATCACACTGCAAGAGCTGATGCGCAGAGTAGCAGAGGTTATGAGTTCTAATCCTGTTGGGCACTGACACCAGTACTTCATTCCAGTCATTAGGTTCCTTAGGCTTGTCATTTCAGTATAGTTATTATGGAAATCTTTTTTGGAAGTGTGGGATGTGACTCATTTAAATATAGTTTGCATAGCCATTAGCATATCTCCCAGAGTACCTCAGGTGTACTCCTTTTTGAGCACAAGTGTCTCTCCCTGTTATTTGGATGGAGATTTGAGGGGATATAGACACACATACATACACACTATATATATATATATATAGTAATACCAGTAATAAGATATACAATACCATTTTGACACAAAATCTGAGGGCGGCACTCAGGTAAGTAGGCAATTAATTGCCTACTTACCCGAGTGCTGCCCTCTGATTTCGTGTCAAAACAGTATCGTATATCTTATTATTACTTTATGGGATACGCACCTAATTTGATGGACTTACCAGTGGAGTGCCTGCTGTTTCCTGTGCCATATGTATACATATATACATATATATATCACATATACTCACACAACGAAAGACTACTAAATGGAAGTTCTCCTCCTCAGATTGTGTAGCTGTTCTGTGAATTAGTGCAATCCGTCGAATGGATTTGCACCTTTAGAAAAAAATGGAACCTGCCTTTAGCGACAGATACACAAATGAAAGGAATTGTCCAATCCACGGCTGCTTTAATTTCTGGTGAAAATGTCGCCATCTCTACCATTAAGAAAAGTTTATTTTCCTGTTCAGGTACATGTGCTCAATCAGTGGCAGATCTGGCAACAGGTTTGCAAGGTATTCTGGCATCATTATTGTCCAAAAACAAACACTTGACAAGTCCATGCTATCCCTAAACAAGGCACTAGTTAAACTTAGACTCGACTTCGTGCTTGAGGTATCTGATGCAAAACCAACTTTGCAGGAAAGCCCAAATCACTCTGGTTCTCGCTGCCTTCTTCATGATTGGTCTTTTAGTTTTGGATGCTTCCGCTGAGTTTTCTTTGCCCACTTTATTCTTTGCGCAAATGTTTTAAGGAATCACGGGTTGTCTGGTAAGCAAGTATCCTGTGCCTTCTTACAGTCCTAGTACTGTAACTGGTACAGCCCTAAGCAGGTTCTTGCTTCCATAGAACCTGGGTTGATCCATCATTGAAGCATTGATGGAGAAGAGTGATGCAGCAGAAGTGTTCTGATTTTGATCAGCCTTTTCTATCTGTGAGTATGACAATTCAATTTCTGTGTGACTTTATATACAGTACTTCTGACATCTATTCTGTTAAGGTGTCAAAAGTTGGTCCCTTCTCATTGTCTGGGGCAATATTCATACAATACAAGGTGTTAATGTTGGGTAGGGCTGAGTCAGTAATTGGTTGTCTACTGTGGACAGGTGTCAAAAGTAGGGCTATAATTGTAATTTTCTGCTACAGCACACTTACAATGGTATAACACCTGCATTAAATATTCAGTAGTACTTTCTGAATAGCAATTATGATCCCAAAAAATGAAGAAACTAGTATTATTATTTTAATTGATTTATATCAATAGGGTTGGAAAACAATAAAAGAACAAACATTAGCATACATTTTATTATAGTAGGTAAGGAAGGGCCCTATCCCAAGGAGCTTACAGTCTATAAGGAAGGGTAAGTGGAAACATAGGTTACAGGAGGGTAAGAAGTTTGGTGTGTTTTGATAGCTGCTTGTTAGTTGAAGGAGTTGACATTGGGGAAGAAGTACAGTAAATGGGATTATGCAGAGGTAGAGCTGTGAGAGCAGGTAAATGTGTGACGATGGAAATACTTCAATATACATCTGAAATACTTTACCCATGACCAATAATAGAGCAGCAGTAACATCAGAGAGCCGCAGCAAATGGCTGACACTCTTTGTCTGCGACTCAGGTGTTAACTCCCAGAAAGTCTGAGGTAACATGAAATCAAATATATACAGACCCCCCCCCCCAAATATATACAGACCCCCCAAATACATACAACCCCACCAAATACATTAAAAAAACCTCCCCAACACATATAACCCCCCATATATAAATACATATATTTATAAATATACAAAAAAACAAATCATATAAAAAAGCACCCCAATGCTCATATACAAAAAGCACCCAGTGCTAATATACAAAAAGCACCCAATGCTCATATAACCCTCCCCACAATGCTCATATAAAAAAAACCCAGTACATACTAAAAAAATGCATACATATTTAAAAAAATAGCACATATTAATAAAAACAATGCATATTAAAAACCCCCAATATATCTAAAAAAACAAACAAAATCTATTTAAAAAAAAAAAATACCTATTAAAAACCCCCCAGTACCTATTTAAAAAATAGACTTACCTTGGTGATGGTCAGGCCGGGCCCGGTGACTGACAGGGGGGGGGGGGGCGAGGAGGGGGCAGCTGGGGAGGAAGCGGGGGGGGGGGCGAGGGGGGGGCGAGGAGGGGGCAGCTGGGGAGGAAGCGGGGGGGGGGGAGGGAGAGGGGGTGGCTGCCAGGGAGGGGGGGGGGACTACCAGCTGGCAGTGGAAGACACCTTGTGAATAGGCATTACTGAGTTCTGCTGGAAGGGGTGGGACCTTCCTTTTGCTAAACATTTGAAGCTGGGTTATCAAGATTTAACATTTGTCAGGTATGTAACCCTATTTCCCCCACCCAATCTCACATAGGGTCTCCTAAGGGAAATACAGCTCTTGTGCTGTTTACACCTCTGGGCAGCCTCTGGCTGCTTTGAACTCCGATGTCCAGCAGATCTACCAGCGCCTAAGGGTTTGCACGGGCTGCCTGTTTGGACATCGGTTCCGAATGTAAAACACACTGAAATACATTTTAATAAACAGTGAGTCTCGGGGAGCCACTTCCGCTATGTGGAACTTTAGGTGAGGGTCCTGGGGTTTGAAAACTAGGAGTCTGGGAGACACTGTATGAACCCAGTGCAACTGACCCCGGGCACCCGAAAATAGTTTGAGTAAGCCGGGGAGAATTATAGGGCCACCA